>NW_006922291.1:1014474-1017026 GCF_000298275.1 Orycteropus afer afer
ACCTCAATCTTCTCTCCATTTATTGTGATGCTGCTCATTGGTCCAGTTGTGAGGATTTTTGTTTTCTTTATATTGAGACGTAATCCATACTGCAGATTGTATTCTTCAACCTTCATCAGTAAGTGCCTCAAGTCATCCTCAATGCAAAAATATGGGTATGCATATATCTGTTGGTGTCCTGCCCCTCACTTCTTTAAGATATATACATAGTAATGACATTGGTGGATCAAATAGTATTTTTATTTCCAACATTTCAAGGAATTGCCATACTGATTTTCACAGTGGTTGTATCATTTTACAGTCCCACCAGCAGTGTATGAGAGTACCAATCTCTCCATATCCTTAACAACACTTATTATTTTCTGTCTTGTTGAACTTTGCTACTAGTGCTGGGGTAAGATGGTATCTCATGGTAGTTCTGATTTGCAACCAGTCTGTTTGGTTTTGGTTTAATGGCTAATGATTTACATTTCTTCATGTGTTCATTGGCTGTCTGAGTATCTTCTTTTGTGAAGTTTCTGTTCATATCTTCTGGCCATTTTTCAATTGGATTGCTTATCTTTTTGTTGTTGAAATGTGGGAATTTTCTACAGATTTTAGAGATAAGTTCTCTCTGTGTCTGATAAGTCATTGCCGAATATTTTTTCTCATTCTATAGGTTCTCTTTGCACTCTTTTGGAGAAGTCTTTTAATGCACATAAGAATTTAATTTTTAGAAGGTCCCAATCATCTGTCTTCTGCTGTTTGAGCACCTTGGGTTATGATTGATAGGTTATTTGTGCCATGAATTAGGGCCCTTACGTTTGCCCCTATATTTTCTTTGATGAACTTTATAATTTTAGGTTTCACATTTAAGTCTTTGATCCATCTGAAGTTAATTTTTGTTTGGTGTGAGGTATGGATTTGGTTTCATTTTTCTGCAAATAGATATCTAGTTTTGCTAGCACCATTTGTGAAAGAGACTATCTCTATTCCATTTAATGGATGTTGGCCCTTTGTCAAAAATCACCCTGACCATAGGTCAATGGATTGATTTCTGGGCTCTCAGTTCCACTCCATTGGTCTATGTGTCTGTCGTACCAATACCAGGCTGTTTTGACAACTGTGGCTGGGTACTAGGTGTTGAGATCTGGGAGTGTGAAACTTCCTACTTTGTTCTTCTTCTTAAGTAGTGCTATGCTTGTTCAAGGTCTCTATCCTTTCCATATAACATTAGTGATTGGTTTTTCCATGTCTTTAAAGAATGTCGATGGAATCTGGGTCAGGATTATATTGAATGTATACATTGCTTTGGGTAGCACTGACATTTTAACAATGTTCAATCTTCCAATCCATGAGCATAGTATGCTCTTACATTTATGCAGATCTGATAGTTTCTTGAAGTAAAGTTTTATAATTTAGTTTGTGTAGGTCTTTTGTGTTCCTGGAAAGATTTATTCCCAATTATCTTACAGTTTTGGTAGCTACTGTAAATGGTATTGATTTCCTTATTTGCTTTTCAAAGACCTCTTTGCTGGTGTAGAGGAATCCAACTGATTTTTGTAGGTTGATCTTATATCCTGTCACTATGATAAATCTTTCAATAAGTTCCTGAAACTGTCTTGCTGAGGCTCTTTGGTTTTCTATATATAGGATCATATAATCTGCAAATAAGGATAGTTTTATTTCTTCCTTACTAATTTGGATGCCTTTGATTTCCCTTTCTTGCCTTATTGCCCTGGCTAGGACTTCCAATACATTGTTGAATAAAAGTATAGATAGAGGACATCCTGATCTGGTTCCTGTTTGCAAGGGGAATGGTTTCAGTCTCTCTCCACTGAGATTAATGTTGGCTGTTGGTTTTGCATATATGCCCTTTACTATATTGAGAAATTTCCCTTCTATTCCTATTTTTCTGACAGTTTTTTTCAGGAGTGAATGTTGAATTTTATCAAATACCTTTTCTGCATCTGTTGATAGGATCATGTGATTCTTTTTCTTTATTTTCATTGTGTGATGGATGATGCTGATTGTTTTTCCAATGTTGAACCATCTTTGCATACCTGATATGAATCCAACTTCGTCATGATGTATTATTTTTTTGATATGTTGTTGGAGTTTGTTGGCTAAGATTTTGTGGGAGATTTTTGCAGCTATGTTCATGTGCGATATTGGTCTGTACTTTTCCTTCCTATTGGTTTCTTTGCCTGGTTTTGGTATCAGGGTTATGCCTGCTTCATAAAATGAATTTGGGAGGATTCTGTCCTTTTCTATGTTCTGGAATAGTTTGAGTAGGATTGGTGTCACCTCTTCTCTGAATGACTGGTAGAATTCTCAAGTGAAACCATCTGGGTCAGGACTTTTTTTGTTGGTAATGTTTTTATGACCTGTTCAATTTCTTCTTTTGTTATGGGTCTTTTCAAATTTTCTACCAGAGTCTGTGTTAGTTTGGGTATGTAGTGTGTTTCTAGAAATCTCTCCATTTCTTCTAGTTTTTCAAATTTGTTGGAGTACCATTTTTTTCTGTTGTTATTGTTGTTATGTGTCGTTGAGTTAGACCTGACTCATAGCGA
>NW_006922291.1:1017621-1019175 GCF_000298275.1 Orycteropus afer afer
GATACTGCTTCAGAAACCCAAGGAGGGGTTGCTATGAGTTGAATCTGACTCCATGGCAGTGGTTGCATTTTTGCGTTTACCTATTGTTGATTTCTAATTTTATAGCATTGTGATCTGAAAAGATGCTTTGCAGTTTCTCAATGTTTTTACATTTATTGAAGCTTGCTTTGTGGCCTAACATAGGGTCTATCCTGGAGGATGTTCCATGTGTGCTGGAAAAGAATACATATTGTGCTGTTTTGGGGTGAAGTGCTCTGTAGATGTCTATAACGTCAAGTTGGTTGATTGTATTTTTTTGTTCTTCTGCATCTTTTTTGAATTTTTTTTCCAGTTTTTTCTATCTTTTATTGAAAGTGGTATATAAAACTCTTGGACTATTACTGTTGATTCATCCATTTGTTGTGATGTCACCCCTTTCATTTCTTATTCGTGTTATTTGCATCTTCTCCTTTGTTAAGTTTGCCAGGGTTTGTTGATTATTAATCATTTCACAGAACCAACTTCTAGTCTTGTTAAAGTCTGCTTTATGTATTTTGGTGCTCTTTCCCTGGGTACATAGATATTTATTATGGTTATATCCTCTTGTTCAGCTGATCCTTTAGTCATTATATTATGTCCTTCCTAGTCTATTAATGGTCATTTTTGTCTTGAAGTCTATTTTATCCTAAATTAATATTGCCACACCTGCTCTCTTTTGGTTGCCATTTGTTTGGAATATCTTGTTCCAATATTTGATTTTTAGTCTATTTTTGTCTTTGTACCTAAGGTGAGTGTCTTGTAGAGAGCATATTGATGAGTCATGTTTTCTTTTTCTTTTTTTTTTAATGCATTTTATTGAAATATAATTAATGTACAGTGAAATACACAAAACTAAAGTGACATGGGTCAATGCAATTTTTTTTCAGTGTTCTATCCCCTCCCCTGCCACCCCTGGCAACCAACAAAAAAGTTTCCCTCCGTATATCAACCTTTCCTTGACCCTCCACAACAATGAACTAATACTATATCTGTCCTTCAGTGACTGACTTATTTCACTCAGCATAATGTACTCCTAGTTCATCCATATTATGCAGTGTTTTGCAGACTCTACATTATTCTTTAGTGCTGTATAGCACTCAAGTATGTGTATTTACCATAGTTTGGTCATCCGCTCTTCCGCTGATGGGCATGTATGATGTTTCCATCTTTTTGCTATTGTAAATAGTGCTGCAGTGAACATGGGTGTGCATGTATCTGTTCTTATACTGGCTCTCACCTCTCTAGGATATATACCTAGTAATGGGATTGCTGGGAAAATGGTATCTCCAATTCCAGCTTTCTAAGGACTCGCCACAGTGGTTGTATCAATTCACAGTTCCACAAGCAGTGTATGAGGGTCCCAATCTCTCCACATCCCTACCAGCATTTCTTATTTTCTGTCTCATTGAACCTTGCCATCAGTGCTGGGGTGAGACGGTATCTCATTGTTGCTTTGATTTGCATCCCTCTGATGGACAATGATTGTGAGCATCTCTTCATGTATTAGCTAGCCATCTGAATATCCTCCTTGGTGAA
>NW_006922291.1:1021650-1025555 GCF_000298275.1 Orycteropus afer afer
CTCTCAACTCATTGAAGATACCTAAATATAATTCTTTTGAATTTCTTCTCAGGGAGTTCCAATGCTGCATCTTCCTCAGGGATGTATTTTGGGTCGTATCCTGGTCCTTTGTTTCTCCTGCTTTATCTTGCTTGTCTGTGTGGACTGTGATGCTCTGTTGTCTCTGAGGCACTGTGATGGTTTTGTGTTTATGTTTAATTGATGATTGTATGTTAGAGTAACTTGCCCATGATTTCAAATTTCTTTATTTTGTTTGTATGTTATCTACACATGCAGTGTACTGTGCTGTACTCCTCTATTCACTACTTGGCAGCACTTATACACTCACCACCTGTCTCTTTTCCTGTTGTCAGCCTCTTGTATGTCCCTGCCAACTTTGGCAAACAGAGCCTATTCTTAGGTACTTGAAATCCAAATTAAAATGTTATCACTTTAAAATCTAAAATGATTGCCACTTGTAAAGATTCAAAATTGCTTCACCCTCCATCACTTTAAGTATCCAAAATGGCTGCCATGTGTAAACAATCAAAATGGCTGCACCCTCCAGACAGTGAAAAGTCAACAGCTCAGGTAGTCTCCCTCTTTGCTGTTTCCTTTCTTAGTCATAGGCCACCAGCACAGTCGTCCCTGCAGCCCTTGGTGACCAGGCTGATCTTTAGATCAATTCTCAGGTCCCAATACCACTTGGAAATATTCAGGCTGTTGGTCCCATCAGAATAGCTGACAGTCCACAGCTCCAACCATCTCTGTACTCACAGTTTTTGTTCAGGCTTTTCCACTAGTTGGTGCCTAATCCACTTCTGTATAGTTCCTTTCAAAGCTCAGGGCTCCAGGATTATCTTCTGCATCTCGGTCAATTGGTTTTTCTTTTCTTTGTTGAAGAGGGTCTGTGTCACTTGTCTGCCTATTCCTCTGTCTTACAAGAAGTCCTTCATGTTTTCTTATCCAGTTTGCAACTCTCCATCTCTTGAGTGGTGCATTTAATCCATTAACATTCAGTGTAATTATCAACAAGTATGAATTTATTGATGTTACTTTGTTATGTTATTTTGTGTGTGTGTGTGTGTGTGTGTGTGTGTGTGTGTGTGTGTGGTGTTGCTGATTTCTTTGTTCCAGATAATTTTCTGTGCTGAGCTCCTTTTGTTTATGAGTTATATTATCACCTCCTTCATTGTATTGTTTTAGTATTTGCTAAGGATTTGTATTTGTCCTCTTTTATTTTGATGTGAAAGTTTATTATTTTTCTTTTACATTGCCCTGTAATTTATAATTTTCCTCCTAAATTTGAAACAGTCTGCTCTGTTTCACAATGGTCTTGACTTCCTCACTATTTAGAATTCTTGAACTACTCTATTTATTCCCTATTTTTGGTTTTACTTGTACTCATTTACCAGCTGATATCTCTGATTCCCTGTTTACAGCCTTGAAAGCTTATTTTACTTTGAATATTTCTATAAGTGGGTTGCTTTCTGCGCTATGTTTTCATGTGTGTTAATCATCAGTTGCTGTTTGCTGTAGTTGTTTCTCTGTCCAAAGGACTCCTTTTAACATCTTTTGTAAAGTTGGTTTGGTTTTAAAAAATTCCCTTAATTTCTGCAGACCTGAAAATCTAATTTCACCCTTATATTTGATAGACCATTCTAATTTTTGTTTGAAAATGTTTTTCTTTCAGGGTTTTATATACGTCATCCCATTGCCTTCTCACTTGCATGGTTCCTGCTGAGAAATCAGAGCTTTGTCTTATTGGCTTTCCTTTGTAGCTAACATTTTGTTTTTCTCATTTTGCTTTCAGGATTCTTTTTTTGTCTTTGGTTTTGATGAGTTTGATGATGATATGTCTTGGTGATTTTCTTTAGAGATCTATCCTGTTTGGGGTTCATTGAACTTCTTGAATGGATATATTCTCATCTTTCATCAATTTTCTTTTGTTTTGTCTCTTCCTGTTCTGGAATTTCAATTACATGTAGGTTATTCCTCTTGATGGCATCCCATATGAATCTTAGGCTTTCTTCATTATATTTTGATCTTTTGTCTGATTGATCCCTTAACAATGTAGTGTTGAGATATTTGTACTCATTCTCATTAATTCTGTCTTCCACTAATTTGATTCTACTCCTTTGTCCATTCAATGTGTTATCTATTTCTGAAATCTTACTATTTTGGTATACTGAATATTGAATATCATTTTTTTTGTTTTTCTGTTGTTTCTAATATTTTGTTTATTTTTGTCAATTTGTTCTTGTATTATTTTCCCAAATTTTTCTAAAGATTTGTCTTTGTTTTCCTTAATTATGTCAGTGTTTTCTTTGATTGGTCTCTCAATGCAATGAACTCAAACTACATAAACAAATAGGAACAATTGTGAAAAAAAATGCAATAAATGAGAAAAAAATCACAAAACATATTAAAAAAGGGTATAAGAAAGATAATGAGATAAAGAGTAAGGAAAAAAAAACCCACAATATCTGGGCTTTCTTTTCTTTCAGAGAGAGAAAAGAGCATGAAAAGAGTAGGAAAACTGCAAAAGGAAAAGCAAGGGATGTGGAGAACCAAAAAAAGAATGGAACCAGGAAAAGGGAAGATTTAAAAAATATATATATAAAAATAAACAGGGTCAGAAAAGAGAAAGAAAAAAGAAGAAGGAGAAAGATATAAAGAATAAAAACAAGCAAACAACAAGAAAATGTGAGAGCAGGGCACAGCATCCAGGTTCTGTCAAGGCACAGATCAAGATGGATCCCCCACAGGTCAAGAAAGTGGGTGGAGGTAGGGAGATGGCCATACCCCTGTTAACCAAGAGGGCACAGGGCATAAGAGTAACAAGGGGAATATCACAGCTCTCCAGTGGTCAGTCTCCAGGGAAGTTGCCTGTGCTATCCTTGGCAGGTGGAGCCCAGTCTCTCATCACAGTCCAAGCAAGACACCACCCACACTCACTCAAATTGGTTGTGCTGGCTGCTTGCAAAGATCCAAAATGGCTGTGCCTGCAAGACAGCTGTCAGTACTCCTCAGTTCCCCCTGTCCCATTCCTCACTGTTCTCCCTTCTGATTGTCAGGCACTAATGCATTCCTTGCCCAAGCAGCCTTGGTGAGCAGAGCTGATTCTAAGGTTGCTATCAGAAAGTATTCAAAATGGCCGTGCCCTCAGGACAGCTAGCAGTCTGCAGCTCTGTTTGTCTCCTTACTTACTGTTTCATTCGGGTTTTTCTACTAGTTGGTCTTTAATCTACTTCATCTTTCCCTTCAAAACTCAGGGTTCTATGATCATCTGTATTGGTTTCAATTGGTTTCTCATTGCTTTGTTGCAGAGTCTGTGCAGCTTGTTTGCCTATTCTGTCATCTTGCCAGAATTCTTTCCATTGACTAATCTTACCATGACTGATTTATCATTGTTCTCCCCCTTTTATTGATGTAAACTGATATCAGGTTGCAAGGTGGTCTATGGGCCTCCACCTACCTGCAACTAGGATACTTTTGAAATTTAAAGTAAGTAAGCCTGGCTTCAAACAGTGAGGAGTTCTGGTGGTATTGTGGTTACAGCATTCATCTGCTAACCAAAACGTTAGCATTTCAAACCTACCAGATCCTCTGTGAGTGAAAGATGAGACAGTCTGCTTCTACAAAGAGTTATAGTCCTGGAAACCCTGTGAGATAGTTCTACTCTGTCCTAAAGTGTTGCTATAAATCAGAATTGACTTGATAGCTGTGGGGTTTTATGGTTGTTGTTTATTATTATTATTATTATTGCTGCTTCAAACAGGAAAGAAATGTTAGAAACTTGGGTTGAAAACTGTCTCTGGCAGGATTAATTTTTGGTCTGGGATTTTTACAATTAATAATTGGTTTTTTAGGTAAGAAAAATCCTTAAATTCAAAATAAGATATATGTTATTAATTTTTTATCTT
>NW_006922291.1:1026389-1027456 GCF_000298275.1 Orycteropus afer afer
TTAAACATTTTTGCTCAACAAGGACTTTATAACAAAATGAAGGGACAACTTATAGACTGGAGCAAATTATAAGGAACTGTATATTGAAAAAAATACTCATCTGTCAGTTTGTTGAACTGTGTTGCTTTGTGTGTTGCTGTGATGCTGGAAGCTGTGCCACTATATTTCAAATATCAGCAAGGGGACAAGTTTCAGCACAGCTTCCATTCTAAGATATACTGGGAAGAAGGACCTAGTGATCTATTTCTCAAAAAATTGGCTGGTGAAAATTTATGAATAACAACAAAACATTATCTCATATAGTGCCAGAAGATGAAGCCTTCAGTTAGAAAAGCACTCAAAATATGACTGGGAAAGAGCTACTTCCTCCAAATCAACATTAATAACATGCATGGAGTAAAACTTTTGAGACCTTCATTTGCAGAAGTAGCATGACTCAAAATGAAAAGAAATAGTTTTAAACATCCATTAATAATCATAATGTGGAATCTAAGAAAATTGGAAGTTGTCAAAAGTGAATAGGAACATATAAAATCCAAACCATAGGTATTAGTAAGCTGAAGTGGATTGGTACTGCCCATGTTGAATCAGACTGTCATTTGATCCACTGTACTAAGAATGACAATTTGGAAAGAAATGTTGTCAAGTTCATTGTCAAAAAGAATATTGCAAAATATATACTGAAGTGCAATGCTGTCACTAATAAGATAATATCCATACGCCTATAAAGAAAACCAGCTAATACTAGTATTTTGAAATTTACACATGAATGTCTAATGCAAAAATAAAGAAATTGAAGATTTTACCAACTTATTCAGTCTGAAATGAATCAAACATGAAATCATGATGTATTGATAATTACTAGTGATTAGAATACAAAACAAGGAAACAAAAAAGGATGAGTAGCTGGAAAATGTGGCCTTCTTGATAGAAACGACACCACAGATCACATGATAGAATTTTGCAAGACCAACAACCTATTCATTGAAAATATCTTTTTCACAACATAAATAGTGACTATTCCCATGGATCTCACCAGATGGAATACATATGAATTAAATTGACTA
>NW_006922291.1:1028511-1030847 GCF_000298275.1 Orycteropus afer afer
GTGGGGCTGGCGCGGGATCGGGCAGTGTTTCGTTCTGCTGTGCATGGGGTCGCTATGAGTCGGAAATGACTCGATGGCACTTAACAACAACAACAACAAAGCCAAAGGAAGAAATGATGAAGTGGAAGAGGTGAACAAAAGATTTCAAAGGGTGGCTCAAGAAGATTAAAGTATTATAATAAAATGTGCAAAGACCTGGTGTTAGAAAACAAAAAAGGATGAACATGCTAAGTATTTCTCAAGCTGAAAGAAATGAAGAAAAAACTTAAGTATTGAGTTGAAATACTGAAGGATTCTGTGGACATAATATTTGATAATTCAAGAAGCATCAAAAGAAGATGAAAGGAGACTTCTGGTAAGATGGTGGAATATGTAGACAAGCTACACAGACCCTCTTCAAAAAAGAAAAGAGAAACCAATTGACAGAGATGCAGAAGATAATCCTGGAGCCCTGAGTTTTGAAAGGAATTATACAGAAGTGTATTTGGCACCAACTAGTGGAAAAACCTGAATGAAAACAGTGAGTATGGAGATGGTCAGACCAGTGGATTGTCAGCTACTCTGATGGGACCAACAGACTGAATATTTCCAAGTGGTGTTGGGACCTGAGAATTGACCTAAAGATCAGCCCTGACAACCCAGGGCTGCAGGGACAACTGTGCTGGCAGCCTATGACCAGGAAGGGAAACAGCAAGGAGGGAGACAACCTGAGCTGTGAACTTTTGGCTGTCCAGAGGAAAAAGCCATTTTGAATATTTACAAGCAGTGGTCTTTTGGGGTATTTAAAGTGACTTGAGGTGCAGCCAATTTGATTGCTTACAAGAGGTGGCAATTTTGGATATTTAAAGTGACCGAAGGCACAGCCACTTTGAATGTTTACAATCTGTGGCCATATTGGATTTTAAAGTGACAGCATTCACATCCAGATTCCAGGGACCTAAGAAAAGGCTCCATTTGCCAAGGACAGCAAGGACATACAGGGGTTGACAATGGGAAAGAAAACAGGTGGTGAAGGTATAAGTGCTGCCAACTGGTGAATAGAGGAGCACAGTACTCTGCTTACATAGATAACATCCAAAGAAAAAAAAATTGTGGTCAAGTCACTCCAAAATACATTAAACAATTAAATATAACCACAAAAACATCACAATGTCTTGAAGACAACAGAGCATCACAGTCCACACAAAGAAACAAGATAAACCAGGAGAAACAAGGGGCCAGGATGCAGACCCAAAACATACCCCTGAAGAAGAAGCAGCATTGGAACTCCCTGAGAAGGAATTCAAAGGAATTATATTTAGGTACCTTTGATGGATTGAGAAACATATCAAGGAAAACACTGACAAAATTGAAGAAAGCACAGAGAAAACCCTAGAACAATTTCAAAAGACAATACAAGAACAAAACAACAAATGAAAATTTAGAAATGATACAAAAGCTACAGATAGAAATCCAGAAGGTTAATACTAAATTTTCAGAAATAGATAACACATTGAACAGGCAAAGGAGTACAAGTGAATCAATGGAAGACAAAATTAGTAAGATTGAAGACAAATACCTCTATACCCACCCCACTGTTGTAGAGTTGGCTGATCATAATGACTCCTCCTTGGGTTTCTGAGGTGGTTTCACTACAGACGTAGATTGCCCAACCTTCCTTCCAAAATACCTCAATATGTCTTTGGGAAAGGGTCAATCAGAAAAAAAATCAAAACAAAATGAAGAGCCTAAAGTTCATGTGGGATGCCATCAAAAGGAATAATCTATGTTTAATCAGAACTCCAGAACAGGAAGAGGCAAATAAAACCACAGAAAAAATTGTCAAAGATTTTTTGGAAGAGAAATTCCCTTATATGATGAAAGATAAGAATATATCTATTCAAGAAGTGCAACGAACCTCAAACAGGATAGATCCCAAAAGAAAATCACCAAGACATATCATCAAACTCACCAAAACCAATGACAAAGAAAGAATCCTGAAAGAAGCACAGGAAAAACAAAAAGTCACCTACAAGGGGCAACCAATAAGACTAAGCTTGGATTTCTTGGCAGAAACCATGCAGGTGAGAATATATAAAACCCTGAAAGAGAAAAACTTCCAACCAAGAACTATATACCAAGCAAAATTGTCCCTCACATATGATGGTGAAATTAGGAGATTTCCAGATAAGCAGATATTAAGGGAATTTGTTAAAACCAGACCAACCTCACAAGAGATGCTAAGGGAGCTCTTTGGACAGAGAAGCAACAACAGCAAACAGTAACCATTAATTAAAACACATGATGACATAACCCAGAAACCAGCCCAGTTATGGAAGTATTGAAAGTAAATAAGC
>NW_006922291.1:1032147-1033250 GCF_000298275.1 Orycteropus afer afer
AAAAAAAAAAAAAAAAAAACAAGTCTTCAGGAACTGATGGAATGCCAACTGAGATGTTTCAACAAGTGGATGCAATACTGGAAACTTGCAATCATCTACGCCAAGAAATTTGGAAGACAGCTACCTGGTCAAATGACTGGAAGAGATTCATATTTATAGTCATTCCCCAAAAATCAATCAAACACAACGTGGAATTATCTAACAATATTAATAATATCACATTCAAGTAAAGTTTTGCTAAATATAATTCACAAAGAGTTGCAGCACTACAATGACAAGGTACTGCCAGACACTGGAGCCAGATCCGGAAGAAGATGTGCAATGATCATACCATTGCGGATATCATATGGATCTTGGCTGAAAGCAGAAAACACCAGAAAGATGTTTACATGTGTTTTATTGAATATGTAAAGAACTTGACTCTGTGGATCATAACAAATTATGGATAATGTTGTGAAGAATGTGAATTCCAGAATACTTAATTGTGCTCACATGGAACTGTGGTGTAGTAAATTACATGGTATAGCTTTTCTAGCCATAGTCTTTGTAACTCCCACTGGATTACTGGGTGGGACCATACAAATATATGTCAACTTGGCTGGGCAGCTGGTAGTAGTTATTTTCTATAATGAGACTGGTAATTAAATTTGTGGTGGAATTGCTGTGAGGAAGGAGTAGCTCTTTTTAAACTCCTGATTGTTAAAGTCATCCATTTGGGGTATTTCTGTTGGAGCAACATAAAGTAATCTTCTGGGAAAGTTTGCTCTCTCCCAGGTGTGTAGAACTCTGATGTTGGGATTGGATAGTTTTGCCACTCTGCCAAGCTTAAATGAGCCCTCCTAGAGGCAGAAGGGGGATCTGACTGTTAGCTGAGGGACGCACGCTACTGTGACAGTCACACTGCTGGGAGGCACACAGCTGAGTGAGAGATGCTCAGCTGGGAGAGAGACCCCTGGCTGGGAGAGAGATGCCAGGCTGAGAGACGGCAGCAGTGAAACCAAGAGGCACAAGACAGAGCTGCAGGCTTACTTGTCCCACAGAGGCAGAGACCAGGCCGAGAGGCCAAGAGCCAGAGAGTCGTGTCTAAGGGCACAGGAGAGGGG
>NW_006922291.1:1034900-1035641 GCF_000298275.1 Orycteropus afer afer
AAAAAAAAAAAAGAAGAAGGAAAGTCAGAGAGTTTGGAAGCAAAAGAATACAGAAACGCACCATTGTTGGCTTTGGTCAAAGCATGGATCCATGAGCCAAATTATGTGGGTGGCCTGGACTTCAGATCTACATAACTATGAGATAATAATTGGGTGCCATTTTAAGTCACTATGTGTGGTAGTTAAGATTGTGTGTCAACTTGGCTGGGCCATGAGTTTTGAGTGGCTTGGCAGCTGGGTATAGTTATTCCCCATAATGAGATTGGATGTGGTGTAATTGCTTCCCTGGTAGAATCTGCTGTGAACAGCTTATCGGTTGAGCAGAAGTTACCTTCTGAGTGTGGCCTGCTTCCAGTATATATGAAGAAGCTTTGGGAAAGGTCTCTAGCTTTTTGCTCATTTTGGGATTCTGCATTTGGCTCATCATCATCTCCAGTTCCTGGACTTGAATCAGTGGCCTGCTGAGTTGCCTGCCAATCTTGGAAATGTTGCCTTCATAGCCTGTGAGTCAACAATCAACAATCTGCTGTATTTCCTGCCAAAACTGAATTTGTCAGCCCCTGCAGCTCTGTGAGTCAGGAGAAGCCTCCTGCTTGCTCCAGTAAGTCTGGAAGGCAGAGCTGGACCCCAGGGTCAAGGAGTCTTTACCCAGCCCCTAGAGCCAGCACTCTGACCTTGGACTTCTAGCCTTCTGTTGTTGTTGTTGATGTTATTGTTGTTGTTATGTGCCATCGAGTCGGC
>NW_006922291.1:1037046-1038452 GCF_000298275.1 Orycteropus afer afer
GGTTGGGCAATCTACTTCCATAGTGATACTGCCTCGGAAACCCAAGGAAAAGTAGATGGCACATAACAACAACAACAACTGGCTCTCTCATCCTCTTGATCATTCCCACCACAATGACAAATACTAATCAAAAGTAAGAGGTTTTAATTCTTCCTGTTGAAAATAGAAGAGACTCCTCTCCCTCTTTTCTTACAGAATTCTCTTTTGAAAACTTACATTAAGTTCTAACTCCTTCTCTTTGAAAGTCATGTAAATGTGGGATGCTTTCTAAAGGACCTGGGAGCCCTCTCTTTTGAAAGGCAATTATGATATAAAACTTCCTCTACTTCCTAGTTTCTTAGAAAGAGAATAGCATAACTTCAAATGGCTCTGTGCTGCCAATTACAAATCTACCTCTGCCATAAAGATACTAGAAAATTAGCAACTTTATCTTCAGAACATGAAGATATGAATGATATGATTGCATTCATTTAGTTATATGAAAGATAAGATTTCTTTCTCTATTTGAAATCTCTTTAGGGGATTGCTTGTGACACGTAACATTCTGTTTTAATACTTATTCAATAACAAAACTGTTTTCTTTTTCTTCTACTTTAGTGGAGTGATATCAGGTTGGGAGCAGATTCTACCTTTAATTATATTTCCCTAACACCTCTGAAATCTACTTTCTGTATTGTAGTCAAAATTTCAAAAGTGAAAATTTGATCAGGTTAAACAAAGTCAGAGTTGAAATAATTCATTCTTTCCCATTATCTGCAGAAGCAAATAAAAACCTTTTGTTTGGTAAATAAATCCCTATCAGTTCTTCTCCAAATCTGGGCTACTTGCCTTCCAATGAATTTTCAAAGCAAACTGTATACATCCCTCAATATTGTAACTGTGATTACTTTTTTATTTGTCTTCCCCTTCCCTTATTACCCATATAAAACTACTCCTACAGATTGTGAATTCCCTTTAGGATATATCCTCTCCACATAGAAATGTGTACAGCATATAAGAAATGTACTTTAAATATACTTGGAATGATTGAATAAGAAGATAATGTAATAATAACAATCATCTTGCTTTAGCTCTGTAATAAATCTGGGGAAATAGGTCAAGAATTGTTATTCCTTCTTAATGAACAAAATAATCACATGTAAGAAACTTAAGAATCTTTCATTTCTCTGAGAAAATTCGATGAAGAAGTACATGCATTCAAAAGGAATTTCCCTGATGGCATTAATCCATATACACACTAAAACAGAAAGGAAAAAAGAAAACATAAACATGTAAATAACAAACCAATGTCAATTTGAGTAATTCAAACAAGTACAGCATGTTGTTGTTGTTGTTAAGTGCCCTCCAGTAGTTTCCAACTCATAGCGATCCCATGCACAGCAGAACAAAACACTGCCCGATCCCGC
>NW_006922291.1:1049246-1049969 GCF_000298275.1 Orycteropus afer afer
ATCATTTGGAAAAAAGAAAAAAAAGTGAGGACCAGGTTTGCTAGTCCAATAGAGCCTGGTGCGACCCCTGAGACTATGGCCCCTAGCTGCCCTTTAGGTCTGGAAGTGAACCCACACCTGTGGCTTCAAACAAACAAACAAACAAAAAAACAGGCATATGAGTTAAACATTTACCTGAGATAGATTCACTCCTTGGAGAGAAAAACCATGGGAGAAAGAAGTGCTGCTTATGCACAGGGAGACAGCTCAGGGGGCAAGAGTGCATGGAGGGATGGACATAGGGAAGAGGTAACTATTAGGAGGAAGTGGGAGGGAAGTTGTTGCATTGTGGTAAATTGTAGTCAATGTCATGAGACAAAGTGTATGCGAACTGCTGTATGGAAACTGAATTTGCTCTTTAAATTTTCACGCAAATTACAATTTTAAAAAAAAATAGCAGAGGTAAATACTATTACATACAGAATCCTGCAATAACAGTAATAATAATAATCTAGAAGCAGATACTTAGATAGACACTTCAGGTCAACATAGGAGGGAATGCAAAGGGGACTACACTCACAAAAAATTTTTGTTTGGCAGAGGGTATTTCTACATATGTGTTTGCATATGCTGCAAATATATCCGTGAATATAGTAGAGCATACAAGGGAAAAGTTATGAAAAATTAGCTATAACCAAAAACCTTGAGGGAATGAGTCACTGGGCCTGGGGCTTAGGACCATAG
>NW_006922291.1:1052163-1053254 GCF_000298275.1 Orycteropus afer afer
CAGAAAAGGTATTCAATAAAATCCAACATCCTTTCCTGTTCAGAACTCTCAGCAAAATATGGATTGAAGGAAAAATCCTCAACATAATAAAGGGCATATATGCAAAGCCAACAGTTAACATTATAATTAATGGAGAAAGACTCAAAGCATTCCCCTTGTGATGGTAACCAGAGAAGGATGTCCTCTATTACCACTACTATTTAACACTGTATTGGAATTCCTGACAGGGCAATAAGGCAAGAAACAGAAATAAAAAGCATCCGAATTGGCAAAAAAGGAAGTAAATCTATCTCTATTTGCAGATGACATGATCCTATATATAGAAAACCCAAGAGACTCAGCAAAAAAATTAACTGGAACTAATAGAAAGGTTCAGCAAAGTGGCAGGCGACTAGGTCAACATACAAAAATCAGTTGGCTTCTTCTACATCAGCAAAGAGTCCTCTGAAAAGGAAATAAGAAAGACAATACCATTTACAATAGCTAACAAAAAGATAAAATATTTAGGACTAAATTTTAGGAGAGACACAAAAGATCTATACAAAGAAAAGTACAAAACATTCCTACAAGAAACTACAAGGGATCTGCATAAATGGAAGAATTTGCCTTGTTTATGGATAGGAAGACTGAATATTGTGAAAATGTCAATATTACCCCAAGCAATCTACACATGCAATGCAATCCAGATCCAGATACTAACACATTTTTTTAAGGATATAGAAAGAACAATTAGTAATTTCATATAGAAAAGAAAGAGACCTCAGATAAGCAAAGCACCACTGAAGAAGAACAACTGAGCAGGAGGTCTCACACTCCAAGATCTTAAAACCTACTATACACCCACAGAATTTAAAACAGCATGGTATTGGTACAACGATAGAAAGATAGACCAATGTAACAGAATCAAAAACTCAGAAATAGGCCCATCTGTCTATGGACACTGATCTTTGACAAAGGACCAAACCCACTGATGCCGAGTCAATTCCAACTCATAGCAACACTCATAAGGTTTCTGAGGTGGTAAATCTTTACAGAAATAGATTGGCCAGTCTTGCTTCCATGGAGTGGCTGGTGGGTTTGAACCACCAACC
>NW_006922291.1:1053894-1055893 GCF_000298275.1 Orycteropus afer afer
ACCGAGAGATTGGAACTCTCTTACACTGCTGGTGGGACTGTAAAATAATACAACCATTGTGGAAAATGGTATGGTGTTTCCTTAAAAAACTGAAAATAGAAATACCATTTGATCCAGCAATTCCATTACTAGGAATATATCCTAAAGAGGTGAGAGACAGGACATGAACAGACATATGCATAGACATATCCATCACAACAGCACAATTCACTATAGCAAAGAGATGGAAACAACCTAGATGCCCATCAACAGATGATTGGATAACCAAATCATGGTACATTCACACAATGGAATACCATGCAATGTTAAAGAACAATGAAGAATACATGAATCATCTCTCAATATGGATGGATTTGGAGGATATTATGTTGAGGGAAATAAGTCAATCACAGAAGGACAAATATTGTATGAGACCAATATTGTAAAAACTAAAGAAAAGGTTTCCTTTGGGAAGGAAACTCACTTTGTAGGTTACCAGCGATGGGAGGGAAGGAGAAGGAAAGTTTTAGATTAGTTGGGGGTCACATGTTGATTTGGGTGAGGGGAGGAATGGTATGGAAAGAGTCTGTAACCAGCACAATTATATTGGGGAAAGGAAGGACACTAAAACATGCACATAAGATACAGACAACAGAGGCAAATAATAGTACATGCATAATACTGCATTATCACTAACACTAAATACCAGGCTACAGATAAAAGACAAGTGAGATTAGGTGGGGGTTGGAAAACAGGAACATACCCTAGACCAAAGATAGATTACAAAAGCTCACTGCCGTTGAGTCGCATCTGACTCACAGCGACTACTCCTTGGGTTTCCAAGGCAACATCACTACAGAAGCAGATTGCCCAATCTTCCTTCCGAGGAGTGGCTGGTGGGTTTGAATCACCAGCCTTCTGGATAGCAGTAAAATGCCTTAGGCACTATGCTACCAAAGCTCCTAAGGACAGATTTAGCTGAAGATAATCTAACATATGCACTTGTGTTACAAAATTAGCCACATGAATTACAGAAGCAACAGAAGACAGATTTAGAGTAATCTCTCAGAGACAACCAAACACCTTGAGGGAGAGAATCACTGGGCCTGCCAACTCGAGACCATATTCTCAGGGGACACCAAGGTCAACTGACATAACATAGTACATAAACATCTTGTTCCACAACCTACTTTGGTGAATAATTGTTGTTGTTGTTGTTATTTACCATCGAGTCGGCCCCGACTCATAGCGACCCCTCCTTGGGTTTCCGAGGCAGTATCACTATGGAAGTAGGATTGCCCAACCTTCCTTCCGAGGAGTGGCTGGTGGGTTTGAACCGCCAGCCTTCTGGTTAGCAGTCAAGTGCCTTTAGGCCCTATACTACCAGAGCTCCTGGTGAATAATTACTGGGGTCTTAAAAGCTTCCAAGTGGCCACCTAAGATCCAACTATTGGTCTCCTCTCACCTGAAGCAAAGAAGAATGAAGAAAATCAATGCCATCTGGAAACAATTAGTCCCAGGATAAGATAGATATCAAAACCAGAACTAGGTGGTGCCTGGCTACCAATGCCAACCACTCAGAAAGGGATCAAAACTGGAGATCCAGGATAGAATGGGAGGGAAAATGTGCAACAAAATTCAAAAACACAAAAATGACCAGAATTACTGGTCAGATAGAGTTTAGTGGAACCCACAAGACTATGGCCCTGGGTTACCTTTTGGACCTAGAATTGGACTCACTCCCATGGATTGGCTCTCAGCGCAACAGTAGAAAGACTTACATGCAGAACACCTACCCCAGTGGGGTGCACCCACCTACTCTAGAGAGATACATCCCTCCGAGCAATCAGCCATGGGCCTCCAGAGGGGCAGCATTCACATGGAGGGCAAGCTGGACAGACAGGAGTGCATAGTTAAGAAGGGCACAGAGAGAGGGTAGTTACAGGGACAAGAGGGGAGGAGAGTTTGTTAGGGTCAGGGATGGTAATCGGGGCATGAAATCAAGTGTACGTGAACTGTT
>NW_006922291.1:1056358-1056962 GCF_000298275.1 Orycteropus afer afer
GTCAGAAGAGACTCTGAAACTTGCCCTTGAATGGAGAGTAGCTAAAGCAAATGGAAGAAATGACAAGATAAAAGAGCTGAACAGACGATTTCAAAGAGCAGCTAGAGAAGAAAGTCAATTATTATAATGAAATGTGCAAAGATCTGGAGTTAAAAAAAACAAATGGGAAGAACACACTCAGCATTTCTCAAGCCTAAAGACCTGAGGAAAAAACATAAGCCTCAAATTGCAGTATTGAAAGATTCCATGGGCATTATGTTGAATAATGCAGGAAATATCAAAAAAAGGTGGAAGTAATATACAGTCATTGTACCAAAAAGAATTGGTCGATGTTCATCCATTTCATGAGGTGGCATATTATCAAGAACCAATGGTATTGATGGAAAAAGTCAAAGCTCCACTGAAGGAAATGGAAAAGAACAAGGCTCTGGGAATTGACAGAATATTCACTGAGATGTTTCAACAAATGGATGCCACACTGGAGGCACTCACTCGGCTATGCCAAGAAATTTGCAAGACAGCTACTTGGCCAACTGACTGGAAGAGATCCATATTTGTACCCATTCCAAAGAAAGGTGATCCCACAGAATGTGGAAATTATCAA
>NW_006922291.1:1058848-1059492 GCF_000298275.1 Orycteropus afer afer
CCATGCTTATGATTATAATCATTTAGGAACAGATTGTCTTTGTTATGTTAATGAGGCAGGATTCATGGAAGATATATCTTGATTCAAGCTGTTTTGATATAAAAGAGATTAACATAGGAAAGAGAAGCAGAGATGGGGAAAGAGAACAATATAACACATGGACATCTCCAAAAACCAGGAAAAAGAAGCTGAGGAGAAAAGAACCTTCCCCCACAGCTAACAGAGAGAGATCGCGTTCTCCTAGAGCCACATCAAACCAACCCACTGCCATCGAGTCGATTCCAACTCATAGCAATCACCATTAGATTCCTAAGGCAGTAAATCTTTATAGAGGTAGACTCTCTCATCTTTCTTCTGTGGAGCAGCTGCTGCGTTTGAACCACCAACCTTTTGGTTAGCAGCCAAATGCCCTAACCACTACCCCACCAGAGCTCCTTCTCTTCAAGCTGGTGCCCTGGATTCAAACTGTGAGCTTGTGAAACTGTGAGAAAATAAATTTCTATTTGTTCAAGCCACCCACTTGTATTTCTGTTATTGTTGTTATGTTGTTATGTGCTTTCGAGTCGGCCCCGACTCATAGCAACCCCTCCTTGGGTTTCCGAGGCAGTATCACTACAGAAGTAGGATTGCCCAACCTTCCTTCT
>NW_006922291.1:1059707-1067217 GCF_000298275.1 Orycteropus afer afer
GCCACTCCTCGGAAGGAAGGTTGGGCAATCTACTTTCGTAGTGATACTGCCTTGGAAACCCAAGGAGGGGTCACTATGAGTCGCATCCAACTTGACAGCAGTGTTTTGTTTTGTTTTGTTTTGTTTTAATTTTTCCTTTCACTACTTACACATACTCAAAAAAGAAAGAAAGAAAAAGAAAAAGAAAAGCCACACTCCCTGTCATCAACTCCATTTCAACTCATAACAACCACCTTTGGGTTTTTGAGGCGGTAAATCGTAACTGAAGTAGATCGCCCAGTCTTCCTTCTGCAGAGCAAGTTTATATAAATTGCTAATCCATCATTAGTTCTGAAATAAAAGACCCTCATAATATACTTTGATATGAATATTATGATTTTTTAGCATATCTTCTCAGCATGCAAGTAAATATCAATTCCTCTAATTACATGCTGTTATGGGGAGAACCCATATCAACACAGTACAGACAACAGGTTAGTTTCTTAATATTGACACATGATTTGAAACATTTTTTGCCTTCATTCACAACTGCCTACATTTAAACTCTTTGTGCTTGTTGTTTATCTGTGGTCTCTTAGTCCTGTATCCTCCCTTCTGTGATCGTTCTGTACTGCTGAACATGGGAGACAATTGGCAAATTGTATTTCCCAAACTCCTTTGCAGCTGTCTGCCTATTAGGTGTTGCCAGGGGGAGGCATTGATGGAAAATAGAAGGAGATAAAAAGAGAGAGCTTCCTGCTTTTGGCTCTCAGCAATAGAGGCAGTTGTTTTTGGTTTGCTAGAGCAGCAACAGGAGTAAGGCAACTGCAGATTCCAGCAGCCTAGGTAGAGAAAGCACATTTTGGCAATAGAAGTCCTAACTGCAGCAATAATTCTTGGCAGTTTCTGTCACTGGCAGTGTCTCAAGCAACACAACAACAGGTGCAGGCTCTTAGATTTCAGCCCAGGGGCTTTACCAGATTCTTGACCTCTGAATATCATCCTTTCTTTTTAGTTCCTTCAGAAGTCCTTCTTTTCCATTTTATCCGTTCAGCCCTATAGTCATCTTTGAAGTCATTACCTGAACAGAATCCCTTATTTTTAAACTTCATAGCCTGCTACCTGTTTTTCCTGACTGGACTCTGACTGGTACTCTATTTATTCAATTCAGTGAAAATACAGGTAGACTTTAATAAAACATATGGCCTCCCCACCTTACCCCCTACTAATATATGTGCTGTTATGTATGCTTTTTGTAATGTTCTCAAATCACATATGATTCCAAAATGTTCTTTAATCATATGACTCTGTAATATTGCTCCATTTTGAATCGGGCAACATCAGCAAATGAAGGTCCTGAAAGCTTTACTCCAACCATGTCATTAAGGTAGACTCTACTTAGAGGAGGCAACTTTTCCCAAGTCATATTTTGAGTGGCTTTCAACCTGAGGGGCTCATCTTCCACCACTATGTTAGAGAATGTTCTGCTACTATTTGTAAGGTTTTCCCTGGCCAATTTTTTTTTAAAGTAGATTGCCTGTTCTATGCAAAATGAGAATAAACAGCTGCAAATACATTAATAATCATAACATGTAATATATGATCTATGGATCTAAGAAAATTTAAAGTTATAAAATTGAAATGGGGGTTCCAGATCCAATATGGCAGAGTAGGCAGACACACAATCAAGACCCTCTACGGAAAATAGTTAGAAAAACAAGGGAAACAGCTACAGATGACAATCCTGGGTCCCAGAGCTTCAAAGGAAAGGATAAAGATATAAATCAAATACTGATCATAGGAAGACACCAAACAAAAACAGAGAACAAGGAGCAGTAAACTACTAGCCTGCACTGTGCTACCATTTTGAACTATTACAAGAGGTGCTCTGATGGGAGCAGGAACAAGATACCTGGCTCCATTTGTCCAGGATTGCACCAGTACCCACATTGGTGATTAGACAACCAGAGCAGTGTGTCCTTCCCCCTTACCTTGCACAACCCCTCATTGAACAGAAATGTGACTTTCCTTACTCTCATTCACCTCCCTCTTGTTATAAGAGTCTTGTGACTTTTGCCAAAGACTGAGACTCTGTCTGCTGACACCGACTTTAGTCCTTAGCTATAAGAAACTTCTACCAAGTTTAAGCCATGGTCAAGCTTTTCTCCCAAGACCACTAGTAAAGTGTAAAAGCCTAATGTCTAAATATTTGGATTCTAACCCTGAAATAACATTGTAATTGTTAATTCTGATTCTCCAGTTCCAAATGCACATTGTGATGACTTATTTGTGTGCCTTGCCTTGACTAACTTTCAATTAACTGAACAAGTTTATGCTTGACAAACTTGAGCATCTATTCATTTCTAAAATAAAATCCTATACAGTACATGCTTTATTAGAGGTTACACACTCAAATATCTTCAGAGATCTGGAAGTTAAATTAAACATCTATTTTATGAACATATTTGAGTGTCAGTGGCTTTGATGACTGAGATAGACAATGCAAGTAAAAAGCATATCAAATTAAAATTAGTCAGTCTGCTGACCACTGACTTGTATAATAATTTTCCGTGAATTATGATAGGACAAAATAATTACTTAATGAGCTATGTCATTTAAGGAAAACATTTTGGAAAACAAGTGTCTCATATGGGTATAAATGTTTAAATATTTTGACCAATACTAGCTCATCTCTATCAGTATTCAATTCACATTTTTGAAATCTTTGTTTACATTAAAATTAATTATGCATTTACTTGCTAACTAGTATTACATGAGGGAAGCATTGAGATGTTTGTCCAATATTCTGGAAATAAGGAAATATATTTGTTCTGTTAGGGAACCTTTAAAAATTCATAATGAAATAAATACCAGAAATTTATAGTTGCCATAAAAAGGCAGCATAATCTCCAAATCTGGACAGAAATGTAACCTGACAAAAGGGAATGACATAGGAAGAAATAATGTGTCAATTAGAAGAGTCTTGTCAGTCACAGGAAATAGTGAGGAAAAGATTGGCAGAGCTCATCCAAGCACAGCACAGAAGAAAGACAGCTTTCATAGATAAACATGCAAATTTGATGTCTGTAAGTACAATAGATTCTCAGGGAGCAAGATCACCAAAATAACACCAATGCTTTCAGGATGCTTATCAAGTACACTTCCAGCTCACATCTGTCCTCACATGTAGATTTATCTTCAAGTAGAGAATGAGAATATCAGGGGACAAGAATATCTTGTGTGGTTGATACTTATTTCTGAGAATAGTTTACATCAGCATTCTGGTTTTGCAAATTTCTTTGGCAAAAGCCAGTCTCCAGAAATCAAGCAACTGTGGATACATTAACAAATGATTCCCTGAACTTACAAATCTAAGGCCCCAGACCCAGACCCCAGAAATGAGAAAGCTATAGCATAAAAGATTGGTAATTAGTATTAAATATCTTCAAATCTTGGAATGATGGTTATAGAAGAGTATGTAAATGTTTAAACCTGAAATAAATTACATTTAATTCTAAAAAAAGCCATTGTGGCTCAATGGTTAAAGCAATCAGCTGATAAAGGAAAGGTCAGAAGTTCAAAACTACCAGCTGCTCCACAGGAACAAAATGTGGCAGTCTGTTTCCGTAAAGATTTATGTTGTTGTTGTTGTTATGTGCCGTCAAGTCGCCCCGACTCATAGCGACCCCTCCTTGGGTTTCCGAGGCAGTATCACTACGGAAGTAGGATTGCCCAACCTTCCTTCCGAGGAGTGGCTGGTGGGTTTGAACCGCCAGCCTTCTGGTTATCAGTCAAGTGCTTTAGCCACTATGCTACCAGAGCCTTGGAAAAACTATAGGGCAGTACTACTCTTTCCTATAGTGCTGCTATGAGTTGAAATTGTCTAGACTGCAGTGGGTTTGGGGTTTGGGTTGAAATAGTAAAAAACAATATTTTAATGGAATAGGACAAAAGTCTCAGAGATCATTAACACAGTTTGGAAAGTAGAGGAAAAGGGGAAAAGGGGAGATAGAAGGAAGTGTAAGTGAACTAATTATCTACAGAGGGAGTCCATTGATAATGCTTCATTTTGTAAGTTGATGAATAATTTAAAAGGGGGTATAGATATTTTTAAAAGACAATACTAAATGAAAGAATTGAAAAAGTTATAAATTTATGTATTATCAAAAAGAAAAATAAACAAATAGGAGAAAATAAAGATTGTATAACAAAAGATGGAAAAGAAAGAAGCAACCCAATAATGCCTGGTACAAAGAAACATAATGAAATATGATGACATTTATAGGCCAAAACACATGTATATCAAATAATTAAATGGTATAAATAAGAATTTAAAGGTATCAGGCCAAAAGAGAATCCAAACTCTATTCTATATACTGGCAAACATTTGTCCACATAAACTTTAAAAGTTACTATATGACCAAAAGCAACAAATAAAATAATAAATACACCACATAAAAAGGTGAGAGACAAATGATAAACTTATATTCTTTACATGTAATTTATATTAAGGATTCATTTTCCTAATATACCAAATGATCATACAAGTCAATAGCAAAACTGTTTAAAACATAAAAAAAAAAAAAAATGACAAATGTTGTTAAGAGTTAAGGGAAAAAGAAATGCAAATGATCAACAAGAATTTGAAAGATATTCAACCTCTCCCATCATTATAGGAATGCAAATGAATGGTGGAATATGGTCTGCAACTGTACTGTGCCAGCTTGCATGTTGCTGTGAGGCTGGTTGAGATGGTAAAATGGTATGCCACTGGAATTTCAAATAACAGCAGGGTCACCCATGATGGATGAGTTTCATAGGAGCTTCTAGACAAAGACCAACTTGGAAGAAGGACAGGAAAATCCACTTCTGAAAAAAATGGCCACTGAAAATCTTATGAATAACAGTGAAACACTATCAGATATATTATTGGAAAATTTTATGAATATCTCTGAAACATTGTCTGATACAGTGCCCGAAGTTGAGCCCCTCAGGTTGGAAGACACTCAAAATATGACTGGGGAAGAGTTGCTTCCCCAAAGTAGAGTTGACCTTAATGATTTGAATGGAATAAAGCTTTTGAGAACTTCATTTGCTCGTGAGACAAAACTCAAAATGGGATGAAACAGCTGTAACGTCCATTAAAAATCAGAACATGGAATTTACAAAACATGAATCTAGAAAAATTGGAAGTAGTCAAAAATTAAATGGAATGGATAAAGATTGATATATTAAGTATTAGTGAGCTGAAATGGACTGGTATTGGTAATTTTGAATCAGACAGTGATATGGTATACATTGCCAGGAATGACAAATTGAAGAGGAATGGAGTTGTGTTCATTGTCAAAAAGAACATTTCAAGATCTATTCTGAAGAACAATGCTGTCAGTAATAGGATAATATCCATATAACTACAAGAAAGACCAGTTGATAATACTATCATTTAAACTTACACACTGTAGTGCTTATGTTTTTGTGTCAACTTGGCTAGGCCTGGTTGAATGGCTGGGAAGCTAGATGTAGTATTCCCCATGATGAGACTGGTAATCAACTCTATGGTAGAATCTAGGGGATGTGGTCTGCTTCCAGTATATAAGCAACAGCTTTGGGAATGGTCTCTAGTTTATGGCATGCTTGGACCCTGCATGTAGCCATGTCATTGTTCAGCAGCCTGCCACACTCTACTGACCTTGGGACTTAACAGTGGACATAAATTAATGGCCTGCCCTGTAGTTTGGTAACACTGGGACTGTGATTTTTACTTGTCAACATTGGGTTTGTCAGCCTCAGCAGCCAGACACTTTCTGAGTGAAGAAATGCCTCTAGCTCCAGTGAGCCAGGAGCAGGAGGCAGAGCTGGACCTCAAGGTTTAGGGGATTTCACCCAGCCCCTACAGCCTGGCACTTTGAACTTGGACTTAAAGCCTCTAAACTGTAAGAGGATAAACTCTTGTTTGTTAAGGCCATCCCATTTGTGGTATTTCCTGTCAGAGTGGTACTAGGTAAGCAGAACACACACCAATCACTAAAGTCAAAGATGAAGAAATTGAAATTTTACCAACCTTTGCAATCTGAAATTGACGATACTCGAAATCAAGATGTATTGATAGTTATTGGTGATTGGAATGCAAAAGTTAGAAACAAAGATGAATCATCATTAGTTGGAAAAATATTGCCTTGGTAATAGAAATGATGCTGGAGATGGCATGACAGAATTTTGTAAAGCCAGAGACTTATTCATTGCAAATACCTTTTTTCAACAACATAAATGGTGCCTATACATGTGGAACTCACCAGATGGAATACACAGAAATCAGATCAACTACATCTGTGGAAAGAGGCAGTGGAGAAGAACAATATCATCAGTCAAAGCAAGGCCAGGAGCTGACTGTGGAACAGACCATCAATTGCTCATATGCAACTTCATCTCAAAGCTAAAGAAAATTAAGAAAAGTCCTCAACAGTACAAGTATGAGCTTGATTATATTCCACCTGGATTTAGAGACCATCTGAAGAACAGATGTGATGCATTGAACACCAGTGACCTACAACCAGATGAGTTGTGGGATGTGATGAAGAACATCATACATGAAGAAAGTGACAGTCATTAAAAAGACAGGAAAGGAAGAAAAGATCAAAATGGATCTCAGAAGAGACTTTGACACTTGCTTTGAATGGATAGTAGGTAAGTGAACAGAGGCCATGCCAAAAATAAAAAAGCTGAACAAATTTCAAAGAGACGCTTAAGAAGACAAAGTAAAGTATTATAATGAAATGTGCAAAGACCTGGAGCTAGAAAAACAAAAGAGAACACTCTCCACATTTCTCAGGCTGAAAGAACTGAAGAAAAAAATCAAGCCTCAAGTAGCAGTATTGAAGGTGTCTATGGAAAAATATAGAAGGATGCAGGAAGCTGCAAAAAAAGATATAAAGAATACATAGATTCATATATCAAAAAGAATTGGTTGATGTCCATCTGTTTCAAGAGATAGCATATGATCAAGAACCAGTGGTATTGAAGGAAGAAGTTGAAGCTGCACTGAAGGAATTAGCAACAAACAAGGCTGCCAGAATTGACAGAATACCCACTGAGATATTTCAACAAATGGATACAGTGCTGGAGATGCTTACTTATTTATGCCAAGAAATTTGGAAGATAGACAACTGACTGGAAGAGAGCCATAATTGTTTCCATTCCAAGGAAAGGTGATCCAACAGAGTGTGGAAATTATTGAACAATATCATTAATATCACTAGCAAGTACAATATTGCTAAAGATAATTCAAAATAAAAATAGTTGCAGCAGTATATTGACAGGGAATTTCCAGAAATACAAAAAGAGGACATGGAATGAGGGATATCATTACTGTTGTAAGATGGATCTTGCCTGAAAGTAAAGAATCCCAGAAAGATGTCTACCTATGTTTTATTGACTATGCAAAGGCATTTGACTATGTGGATCATAAAAAATTATGGATAACATTGCAAAGCATGGGAATTCCAGAACACTTAATTATTCTCTTGTGGAACCT
>NW_006922291.1:1067922-1069068 GCF_000298275.1 Orycteropus afer afer
ATGGATTACCAGAAGAATGAACAAATCTGTCCTGGAAGAAGGACAGCCAGAATGCTCCTTAGAAGCAAGAATGGCCAGATTTCATCTCACCTACTTTAGACTTGTCAGAAGGGCTTATTCCCTGTAGAAGTATATCATGCTTGGTAAAGTAGAGGGTCAGCAAAGAAGGGGAAGACTCTCAATGAGAGGGACTGACACTGGCTGCAATGATGGGCTCAAGCACAGAAAGGATTGTGAGGATGGTGCAGGATCAGGCAGTGTTTTGTTCTGTTGTCCATTAGTTAGAGCCAACTTGATGGCACCTAAAAACAGCAACAACATCTTATTTTATCTCTTAGATTACTGAAGATTTAAAAGTTTGATAATGCTTAATATTGATAGGGATATGTAGAAACAGGCACTTACACTCTTGGCAAGACTGCAATTTTGTATGTTTTCTCTGAAATGCATTTTGACAGTATCTATCCAAATTTTAAATGCATATGACATTTTGACAGTCTTGTTTTCTTGGGCTGCCATAACAAAGTATCTCAAACTAGATGGCTTAAAACAACAGAAATTGATAATTTCTGGAGGCTAGAAGTCCAACATCAAGGTATCAGCAGAGCCACGATCCCTCTGAAGGCTCTAAAAAGAATCCTTCCTTCCCACTTTCAGCTTCTAGTAACTCAAGGTATTTTTGTCAGCATAACTCAAATATCTGCCTCAGTCTTCCATGTCTTTTTCTTTCTGTTTGCCTTTTCTTCTTATAAGAACACCAGTCAATGGACTTAGGGTCCACCCTAATCCAGTATGACCTCATCTTAATTACATCTGCAAAGACTCTCTTTCCAAGTACAGTCACATCCTGAGATTCTGAGCGGACATGAATTTTAGGGGTACATGATGACACCTATTACAGGCAGATTGATGTTTTGAAAAAATTGCCAGCCACAGTTATTCTAGTCTTCATATGCCCTTCAACAATGTGACATTGCCAATCTCCCTCAAGAGATGGAGTGCTTTTCATTTTGTCTTGAATCTGAGTGGGCTTGTGACTTCTTAAACTAACAGAAAGAATAATGTAGAAGGAATACTGTATGACTTCAGAGATTAGAATATTGGCCCTTAGAGCCCTCAGCTATCATGTAAAATGTCTAACAAATA
>NW_006922291.1:1069168-1070749 GCF_000298275.1 Orycteropus afer afer
AGGCAGGCTTATAATTCTGGCCCAGGTATCAGTCACATTAGGAAATGAGCCTTTATGATTCTTGTATCAGGTGTTGAATCACTCTCAACTGAGGCCAGACATATCTAGAAGCAGAGAAAAGACATCCCTGGTGTTTCCTGTGCAAACCCCTGGCCCCAAGATTCATGAGCATAATAAATGTTTTTTTTTTTTAACTGTGAAATTTTGGGGTAACTTATTATGCAACAAAAGTAATTAGAATATGTATACATTTGCCCTAGAAATACAATTGCTATTAACTTATCAGCTGGACAATGAATAAGGAAGACCGAAGAAGAGTTGATACTTTTGAATTCTGGTGCTGGCGAAGAATGTTGAAAGTACCATGGACTGCTAAAAGAACTAACAGATCTGTCCTGGAGGAAGTGCAGCGGAAATACTCCCTAGAAGCGAGAATGGCCAGACTTCGTCTTACCTACTTTGGTCATGTTGTCAGAAGTGACCATTCCCTGGAGAAGGTTGTCATGCTTGGTAAGGTGGAGGGTCCACGAAAGAGGGGAAGGCCTTCGACGAGATGGATTGACACGGTGGCAGTGACAATGGGCTCAAGTATAGCAAGGATCACGGAGCTGGTGCGGAATCGGGAGGTGTTTCGTTCTGCTGTGCGTGGGGTCGCTATGAGTTGGAAACGATTCGACTGCACCTAACAACAATTAACTTATCAAAAAGAAATATTCGTAAATATGCTAGAATATATATTACAACTTTATTATAGCAGATAGATGGAATCAATAGGAAACTTGCTGAATAATTTTCATGATTAAAAAAAGAGATGTTATCACTTAAAAGGAGCTCTGGTGTCATAGTACCTAAGGCATTTGACTGCTGACCAGAAGGCTGGCGGTTCAAACTCACCAGCCACTGTTCAAAAGGAAGACTGGGCAATCGACTTCTGTAGATTTTCCTCTCAGAAACCCAAGGAGGGGTCACTATGAGTTGGAATCCACTCGATGACAGTGAATTTTGTTTTTTGTTCCTTTTATCAGTTAAAAAGTGAATTCATTTTATATTATAAAAGGAAAGGAGAAAGGAGAGATTATTTTTTAAAAAACTCAAATGGAATCACATGTTCTGATTTAAAATTCCTTTTCCATTAAATATACCTTAGCTAACTTTACATATTTGCACATACCACATTGACATCTTTCTGACTCTAAATCGGTTATTCTCAACACTAGCTGCACATTAGAATCACCTGAGGAGGTTTTAATTTTTTTTTATTGTTGTTGAAAGTATACACAGTAAAACATATGCCAATTCAACAAAATTTATACATGCATGATTCGGTAAAATTGACTACATTTTTCAGTTTGTGCAACTATTCTCACTTTCTTTTTCTAAATTGTCCTTCACCCATTAACATGAACTCACTTCCTCACAAGCTTCCTAACTTCTCAATTTGCTCTCATGAATTTGTTGTTTTATATAGTTGTTCTTCACAAGACTATGATGTTCACATTTACCAAACATTATTTTGTAAATATGCTAACCTAATGTTTGTTTTAAAGAAGACTTCACAGGGTTTTTTTTTTTTTTTTTTTT
>NW_006922291.1:1073425-1074403 GCF_000298275.1 Orycteropus afer afer
TTTGCATCTCTCTAATTCACTCCTCGGAAGGAAGATGGGGCAATCTACTTCCTTAGTGATACTGCCTCGGAAACCCAAGGAGGGGTCCCTATGAGTCGGGTCTGACTCGATGGCACATAACAACAAACAACAACACAATAGCTAATGATTGTGAGCATTTTTTCATATGTTTGTTGGCCACTTGAATAACCTGCTTGTTGAAGTGTCTATTCATGTCTTCTGCCCAATTTTTAATTGGATTGTTTGTCTTCTTGTTACTGAGGTGTTGGAGTTTTCTATAAATTTGAGAGATAAGTCCCTTGTCAGATATGTTATTATCAAATATTTTTTCCCAATCTGTAGGTTCTCTTTTGACTCTTTTGGAGAAGTCTTTGGAGGCACATAAACATGCTTTTGTTGTTGTTGTTTAAGTTTTAAAGATTATCTCAGGGCAACAGTTTCAGGTCTTCATCCACCCTAAATGGCATCACAAAATGTGTATTTCTGTATTTCAAAAGAATTTTTAGTTGTGCTCCATGTTTTCCCCATTTTGATCAGGATTCTTCTATTGGATCTTTGACAAATATATTCTGTAATCGTATCCAGAGACCATCCAGTTTTTCTAATCTTAGGGCAAAGGAGGAAGTTGGTCATGGAGAAAACAATATGCGCATTCCATATCCTCCTCCTGTTTCTGACTCTCCATCTTCCTCTGTTGCTCCAGGCAAGTAGAGAATAATTGCTGTACCTTATATAGCAGTATTCAAGCTTTTAAGACCCTGGCACTATGTAGTGAACTAGGAGATAGAACAGAAGTACAAAAAGTGATATAAGGCCTATTATCTGGAGTATTCCATGAAACCATGGCCTTAAACCTCCAAACCAAGAAACAAAATCCTGTGAATTGTTTGGTTGTAGATGTTGTTGTTGTTTGCCGTCTAGTCGGACCCGACTCATGGCAACCCCTCCTTGGGTTTCCGAGGCAGTATCACTACGGAA
>NW_006922291.1:1102027-1102526 GCF_000298275.1 Orycteropus afer afer
TTGGATATGTCCATAGCTGTGGTTTCTGGGTTATGTCATCTTGTGTATTAATGGTCGATTGTTATTTGCTATTTTTGGTTCTCTGTTCAAAGGACACCCTTTAGCATCTCTTGTAAGGTTGGTCTGGTTTTAACAAATTTCCTTAGTTTATGCTTATCTGGAAATCTCCTAATTTCACCATCATATTTGAGGGACAATTTTGCCAGGTATATAATTCTTGGTTGAATTTTTTTCTCTTTCAGAGTTATATATACCATCCCATTGCCTTCTCGCTTGCATGGTTTTTGCCGAGCAATCAGAGCTCAGTCTTACTGGTTGTCCTTTGTAGGTAACTTTTTTTTTTTCCCATGCTGCTTTCAGGATTCTGTCTTTGTCTTTGGTTTTGATGACTTTGATGATGATGTGTCTTGGTGATTTTCCCTTGTGGTTATCCTGTTTGGGCTTCATTGGCCTTCTGAATGGATATGTTCTCATCTTTCATCATATCATGGAAGTTCTC
>NW_006922291.1:1104226-1105385 GCF_000298275.1 Orycteropus afer afer
GTGAAGAGCAGCCAAGGGTGATTCAGGCTCTTGTTGGTGGTTTTTCATCCTTGGCCCATTGGTGGAGAAGTAGGTAGTGGCTTTCGCTCATTCAGTGAAGTTGCAGGAGGTATGGGTGTTGTTATGTCTTATGGGGACTGTTGTCTCCCACTCGGTTAAACAGAAATTACAATTGAATAACAATCAGAAAACTTTTCAGTCTTGTGGGTCCGGGGTGTCCTTGGGGTTGCTGTAAAGCAGAATGTGTTCTTAAGCCCCAGGAATCTGCAAGAGTGCAGTCTCTAAATATCCAAAATAGCCAAGCTGCTTTTAAACCTTTAAAATGGTGGCTCCCTCAGGACCAGCAAAAGTCCACAGCTCAGCCTGCCTTTCTCTTCATCTTCTCCATTTATTCTCCAGCCACCGTGCACAGTACTCCATGCAGTCCGTGGGTAGCAGGGCTGATTTTTTGGTTAATTCTTAGGTCATGCCACCACTTGGGAATCTCCAAGCTGTCTGTGCCATCAGGATGGCTCGGGATCACTGCCAGATCGCAGTTCCATATGTCTCCTTTTTTGGTATGTTCACGCAAATTCTTCTGCTGGTTGGGGTTTAGTCCACTTCCATATCTTTCCCTTCAAGGTTCAAGGGTCCAGGATTATCTTCTATGTATTTGTTAATTGGTTTCCCTTTTCTTTGTTGAAGAGGGTCTGTGCAGTCTTTCTGCCTAGTCCGCCATCTTGCTTGTCTCTCTACATCTGTTTTTTGAAACATCTCCTAGAGTTTTGTTTTTTGCAAATTCCTGCATTGAAGCTTTGAGTCTCTCCTTTAATATTATTGGTTCTTGATTGTATGCTATCTCCTGAAATAGTTGAACATCAACCAGTTCCTTTTTGTGCAGTGACTGTGTGTATTCCTTACATCTTCTTTAGATGGTTCCTCAATCCTTCAATATTTTGCCCATAGAATCCTTCAATATTTAAACTTGAAATCTGATTTTTTTTTTTCAGTTCTTTCAGCTTGAGAAATGCTGAATTTGTTCTTGCCTTTTGGTTTTCTACTCCAGGTCTTTGCACATTTCATTACAGTAATTGACTTTGTCTTCTTGAGCTGCTGTTTGAAATCTTCTGTTTAGCTCTTTTACCCTGTCATTTCTTCCATTTACTTTAGCTACTTTCCA
>NW_006922291.1:1107031-1109498 GCF_000298275.1 Orycteropus afer afer
AATATAGGTTTTCAAATTTGGTAAAGTACAGCTTTTCATAGTAATCTGTTATGATCCTGTTTATTTCAGTGGGATCTGTTGTAATGACTCCAGTTTCATTTCTTAATTTGATTGTTTGCTTCTTCTCATTTTTTCCCCCTTATCTCAGTCTAGCCTGTCATTTCTCTGTTATATTGATCCTTCAAAAAAACAATTCTGTTCCCCATTGTCATCATGCTGGTCACAGACTCTTCCCATACCATCCCTACCCCCACTCATATCAACATGTGACCCCCCAACTAGTCTGAAATTTTCTCTCTTCTTCCCTCCTATCCCTGGTAACCAACAAAGTGAATCTCCTTCTCTGCGTAAAACTTTCCTTGACTTTTTACAATAATGAGTGTATATATTTGTCATCTTGTTTACATAAGATATAGACAACAGAGGTAAATACTATTACATGCACAATACTGCATTAACACTAGCATCAAACACCAGTCTACGGATAAATACATAGACAGGTGAGAAGATCAGGTGGGGGCAGGAAAACAGTAATGTACCCTAGACTAAGGACATATTTGGCTGAAGATATTCTTACACATGAACTTGTGCTACAATATTAGCCACATACATTACAGAAGCAACAGAAGACAGAATTGTAGTAACTTCTCAGAGACAACCAAATACATTGAGAAAGAGAATCACCAGGCCTGCAGTCTCAGGACCATAGTCTTAGGGGACATCATGCTCAATTGACACAACACAGTACATAAGCATCTTGTTCTACAACCTACTTTAGTGAGTAGTGACTGGGGTTTTAAAAGCTTTCAAGCAGCCATCAAAGATGTAACTATCTGTCTCTTCTTGTCTGGAGCAAAGAAGAGTGAAGAAAATCAAAGGCATCTGGAAAAACATTAGTCCAAGGATAACATGAACCACGAGGACCTCAGCCTTCATGACCCCAAGACCAGAAGAACTACATGGTGCCCAGCTACCAATGCCAACAACTCAGAAAGGATCAAAACTGGAGATCTTAAATAGAGTAGAAGGAAAAATGCAGAACAAAATTCAAAAACACAAAAATGACCAAAATTACTTGTAGGATAGTGACTGGTGGAACCCCTGAGACTATGGTCCCAGGTTACCCTTTGTGCCTGGAAAAGGATCCATCTCCATTGATTGGCTCTTAGCCCAAGTAGAAAGACCTACATGAAGAACACCTACCACAAGTTTATTCACCCACCTACTCTATGGAAATGCACCCCTTAGACCAATCAGCCATGAGAAATGAGAAGGGCAGCATTGACATAGAGGGAAAGCTGGACAGACAGGAATGCACAGTTAAGAAGAACACAAGAAGTGGTTAGTCACAGGGACGGGAGGGGAGGAGAAGTTTATTTATTTATTTATTGTCATTTTGGTGAAAGTTTACAAAGCAAATTCACTTTCCATACAGCAGTTCACATACACTTTGTCTCATGACACTGACTACAATTTAACATAATGCAACAACCCCATTCCCACTTCCTTCCTATAGTTACCTCTTCCCTGTGTCTTTCCCTCTGTGCACTCCTGCCCCCTGAGCTATATCTCTGTGAACACACAGCCTTTCTATTCTACCATGATTGTTCTCTCCAAGGAGTGTATCTACCTAGTGTAAATGTTCACCTCATATGCCTGTATCTTGTTTGGATGAAAGCCACAGGCATGGGTTCAGTTCCAGACCTGAAGGGCAACTAGGGGCCATAGTCTCAGTGGTTCCATCAGGCTCTATCAGACCAGCAAACCTGGTCCCCCTTTTGTTTTTCAAATGATTTTGAGTTTTATTCCACATTGTTCTCCCACTCTATCCAGGATCTGCTACAAAGATCCCCCTCTGAGTGGTTACAGAGGTAGCCAGGCACCATCTAGTTCTTCTGGTCTCATAGTCATATAGGTTGTGGATCGCATGGTGCACCAGTTGCTAGGACTAATTGTTTCCATGAATCTTTGGTTTTCTTCATTCTTCTTTGCTCTGGGCAAGGAGAGACCTATCGTTGCATCTAGATGTCTGGTTGCAAGCTTTTAAGATCCCAGTTGCTACTCACCAAACTAGGAGGTGGAACAATGTAACAATGATTTGTATAGTATGTTATGTCAATTGAGCTTGATGTTCCATGGGATTATGGTCTCAAGCCCACAGGTCCACCTACTCACTCCTTCTGGGTAGCTGGGTGTGCCCAAGAAGTGACTACAACCTTGTCCATTGTCAGCTCTACTATGTACTTGGTAATTCTTAAAGAATATAATAATACATTTGTAGAAAAATAGTCTGCCAACACTATACATGGTCTCAGGCACATTCCCCTCCTGCATAGACATACCTAAAAGTTCAGCCTGTCCATCCATCTACCCATCCGTACACCTATGTTTGCCTTCACTGACAATGCAGTACTATATGTACATATTTATTGTCTGTACCTCCCATGTACCTCTTTTTGTCTTCCTC
>NW_006922291.1:1111643-1112126 GCF_000298275.1 Orycteropus afer afer
GTGTAGAGGAATCCAACTGATTTTTGGATGTTGATCTTGTATCTTGCTATGATGTTAAATCTCTCAATTAGTTCCAGTAGATTTTTGACTGAGTCTCTTGGATTTTCTAGGTATAGGCTCATATCATCAGCAAATAGGAATAGTTTGACTTCTTCCTTACCAATTTGGATTTCTTTGATTTCCCTTTTTGCCTTATGGCCCTGGCTAGGACTTCCAGTACAATGTTGAATAAAAGTGGTGACAGAGGGCATCCTTTTCTGGTTCCTGTTCATAAGGGGAATTGTTTCAGTCTCTCCCCATTGAGAATAGTGTTGGCTGTTGGTTTTGCATAGATGCCCTTTATTATGTTAAGGAATGTCTCTTCTGTTCCTGTTTTGCTGCGAGTTTTGATCAGGAATGCATGCTGGATTTTATCAAATGCCTTTTCTGCGTCAATTGATATGATCATTTGGTTCTTCTCCTTTGTTTTATTTATGTGGTGGA
>NW_006922291.1:1113696-1114580 GCF_000298275.1 Orycteropus afer afer
GTAACCAGAACAGAATTTGGTACTGAGAGAGTAGGGTGCTGCTCTGACAGATACCTAAAATGTGGAAACAAGAGTGGAGTGCATCCTTGACCTGAAAACCTGGCAGAGAGACCCTGGCATACAACAAGATAGACGGCAGGACAGATGGCAAGAGACTGGCATGAGAGACAGCAGTAGCAGAGCCCAGAGATCAGCATGAGACAGTGACAGCCTTAACAGCCCACAGAGAAAGCTGGGTGCCATTGCATAGATGGCGTCCTGCCAGAGTGGGTTGCTTTTGGGCATTAATTGGTAGAGAATACTGGCATAAAATGGAGTAGCAGGTTGGCCGGTCCATGGAGCAAGAAAGCCAAGTGTCTTTTGGGCAGAAAGATTTCCGGCAGAGTGGGTGGCCCTTGGGCATTAATCAGCAGAAGCGGAGAGACTAAGGAAATGGAAGCAGAGCTGCCTCAGCCCTAAGGGTAGGACCATGGCCTTTGGGGGTGGAACAACCACAGCATCCTAGGTTTCGAAGTTCCAGGCCTTCACCAACTTGGTTCTGGAGTGTGGGGCTGCACGATCATGGGAACCAGTGGAATAGAGCCATAGCCACTGCCCAAGAGTGAGGGGGCAGGGCTACCATGCCCAAGAGTGAGAGGAATGGGACCATTTCTAGGCCAATGGAGTGAGGTCACTATTCAGGAACCAGGGCCTGGAGCCACCCAGTGGAGGAGACCTGTACAGATACCACCCATTGAAGATGGTGGAATTGTGATGGTTATGTTTCTATGTCAACTTGGCTAGGCGTAGTTGAGTGGCTGAGCAGCTGGATATAGTATTCCCCATGATGAGACTGGTAGTCAACTCCATGGTGGAATCTACTGGGAGCAGCTGAGTAGCTTCCT
>NW_006922292.1:0-7491 GCF_000298275.1 Orycteropus afer afer
CCTGAACTTGAATTGTAGCCTGTGGTTCTTTCCTAATAAACCCCATAATCTGTGAGTTCTGTGTGGCCACTGCAGCGAATTATTGAACCCAGGAGAGAGGTGGTGTGTGCTTTGGGAAGAATGGATGGTGAAAGGGCTGGAGGGAGGCAGCATGTCTGGCCTTGTAGGAATAAGCCTTGGGTTACTGCTGGTAATCCTGTCTTCCTCTTGTGGGATTAGAGGAGGTCGGAACATGTGGCCTCCTTGCTGTTTTTGCAGCAATTCTTTTTCCTTAAGGCTTTATATATGCCATCCCATTATTTTTTTTCCTGAATGGTTTCTGCTGAGAAGTCAGAGCTTAGTATAATTAGTAGTCCATTGTAGGGGACATTTTTCTTTCCCCACACTGTTCGCAAAATTCTTTCTTTGTCTTTGGTTTTGGAAAGTTTGATTATTATATGTCTTAGTGACTTTCTCTTGAGATCTATCTTGTATGAGGTTTGTTGAGCTTCTTCGATGGATATCATTTCTTCATTCATGATATGGGGGAATTTTCTGTTAGCAAGTCTTTGACAATTTTCTCAGTTTTTTTTTTTGGGGGGGCCTCCTATTGCTCTAATATTCTAATCAAGCTTTTTCTTTTCTTGTCATCCCATGTACTTCTTAGATTCTCTTCATTTGTCTTAAATCTTTGTCTGATTTTCTCTATGCAGACTGGTTTCAAGGAATTTGTCCACCAACTGGGAAATGGATTATTCAGACAATTTTAGTTTACTCTTTTGTCCTCCCAGTGTATTATCTATTGCTGTAATTTTAGTGTTCATTTTCTGGATTTCTGATTGCTTTTTTTGTATGAGTTCTAACTATGTATTTATGTTGTTATTTTGTTTTTGAATGATTTTCTTGAATTCTTCCAGGATACTGTCTGCCTTCTTGTTGTTTCTATATATGGTTTCCTTCAGCTTTTGGGGGATTCTATATATGTACTTCACAATTCCTTCTCAGATAGTTCTACCCAGGCAGTAGTTCTTCCTTTAAGATACATGATTCTTTGTTCTGGGCTTCTGTTTCTGTTTATTGTCCCACCCCTTTTGTTTCTTTTGATGTTGTCTATTGTTTCCTAGAAATTTTGAAGTTATTGCTTTCAATTCTTAGCTACATATTGATTTTTTTTAACCCTGGTTTTGTGTTTTACTATATCTGGATGTGTGTAGCAGGTGTACTTCTTTGACTCAGCTGTACCAAGTCACTCTCCAGCTCTCTCTGTGTTGATGAAATCACTGGTGGGGATGTGTGTGCAGGTCTTTGTTCATTGTGAAGAGGATTTGGAGTTAGGACAAACAAATTTTGTCCACTGTCTGTCGTTTATCCTGTGGCACAAGAACTATTGGTGTTACTTCTCTATTGGGTGAGTTTTTCAGTATTGTAGATATGTTTGCCTAGTGGAGAATTATGTTCCTCCTATTGGATGAGGCAGGGGAGAAAAGGAAAAAGAGAAAAAGCAAAAACTAAAACAAACAAAAAATCCACCAGAAGTGAACCTCAGTATAGAAAGGTAGGAGTTTTCTCCATCTGGGGAAGATAATTCTGTCAGTGATACAGACACAGGAAGGGCAGCCTGGGTCTTTCTTGGGCCATCTGCTGATGATGACACCCAGCTGTCAATCAGAGTCCTGCAATACAAGTCCAGCAGTGGCTCCAAAAGACAAAGAGCAATCCCATCCTGCCTGGATTGATAAACTACAAAATTACAATTCACAGATCCACTCTGTGCTAAAAAGGGTCACCAAAAGTGGAACTCAAACCCATAGCTGTGCACCAGCTCTGGAGCTCTGCCTACTCAGAGGGAGCTTCTTTTCCCTTTCTCTCACTCTTGTCAGGACTCCATGACAGCCCAAGCCAACAGGGGTGTCTTGATCCATTTTCCAGTAATATATATACTCCCTCTGAAAGATCCAGCTGGCCTGAAAAAACTCCCAGTGTGCCTATTCTGAGTTCCCAACACCTGTGTGATCCACCACATGTTTTTTGTTTGTTTGTTTGTTTTTTCTTTCTTCCTTCTTCCTCGACCTCTTTGGTATTTCTAATGACTCCTGTCTGCTGCCTCCAATGGCTGAGCAGGCCTGCCTATTTTTCCCAGTCTTTTAACCTGCTCCCTTTCTTTGCCTTCACTGGATGTAATAATTTATCTTTTTCTCAGTTTCTCATAATTCCAGCATCATTATTTGTATCTGCGTTACCTCGTTACTCAAAGTCTCAGTTGGGAGAGTGCTGGACTATGAATAAGGAAAAACAAAGAACTGATACATTTGAATTCTGATTTGCCAAACAATATGACAACCAAAAGTAATGAATAAATCTTTCACAGAAGTACAAACAGAATACTTGGTCTTCTGAAGATAGACTTCATCTTCTGTATTTTGATAATTTTATTAGGAGAGATCAGTCTCTGGAGAAGGACATCATGCTTTGTAAAGTAGAGGGTCAAACAAAATGAGTAACATCCTCAATGAAATGGATTGACATGGTGACTGCAACAATGAGCTCAAGCATAGCAATGATTATAAGGATGGCACAGGACAGAACAGTGTTTCTTTCTGTTGTACATAATGTTGCTATGAGTTGGAACTGACTTGATGGCAGATAAAAACAATAATAACAGGTAAATATGCTAGAATCAATTTCTTCTAATCCACTAAAATGACATATACCAATCTGTGTTTCACATCACCAGGGCTCCCAATTGCTAATGTCATAATCATATTTAAAAAGCAGTTACATCATGGATAGCTAGCTACACATACAAACACACACACACACACACACACATTATCAAATTATCAATGCTTAGGCCCCCAACATACCTTAATCCAGCCCTGACTACTACTCCCAAGTATAATTTTTTCTCAGTTCTCCTTTGCCTGTTATCTAAATGATATCCACTTGTCTACATTCATTTATCATTTTAATATCATTTAAAACATCATACAATTCTTGACCCTCAGCACCGATCACTATTTCTCTACTTTTTTTTCAAAATTGCATCAGAAAATTTCCAACAAATATGCTACTAATTTATAATATATATTTAATTTTTGTGTTAGCTGTTGTCTAATAAATGCTTGAATCATGGAGACACCATGCACAATAGGAATGGATCATTTTTATACATAAAGAAATCACTGACTGGTTTTCAAAAGTAGATGACCAGGTCTTTCTTCTTAGTCTATGTAAAGCCTGTTCAGTTTTATTAATTATTATTTAAGCCTTCTGAATTTCATGTTATTGTTACTGTCAGTTGCTATCATATTGGGTCCCAACTCATGAAGAACCAAAGCAGAAAAGAGGAAAATGTGTCATCTACATGATCATTTATGGATTGGATCATTGTGATCCATGATTTCATTTGTCGTACTTTTGGGAATAAATCACTAGGCTATTATTCCTAGTCATTCTTAGTGTGGAAGATCACTGAAACCTGTTCATCATCATAGCAACATGCAATCATCTACTTCTACTGACAGATGGGTGGTGTCAGTACTTGAGGTACTTTGGCAAGAAATCAAACCTGAAGCTCTAGCAAAGGAGGTGAGAATTCTACCACAGAACCACATCTCCTATATTTATTCTTAGCTACATTTACTTAATTGATTGTAAATATAATGAATCATTGTGTCTTCCAACAGGATCTTCTCTCCATAATGTGTAGTTTAGCAAATACCATTCATCTCAATAGCATGGAATTATTTCTCTACCTCTGATAAATTGAATCAGGAACCTTTTATTGTTTATGCTTTTTTGATTGTCCTAATGTTTCATACCCATATTTATTCTGAAAGATAGTTATTCATTATATTTATGGCTTTGTACTTTTGTTGATACCACATATTTGCTTAGAGTTGTATACTTGAAAAAAATCCTGTCATACTTTTATTTGAAATGCCTTCTCTAATTTACTTTCATTCTAAATGTGATTTTACTTTTAGGTTGTTTTGTGCAGTTTGCAAGCAAAAATCACATAGTGACTCACCCCTCTTCAAGGCCTTTTAAAAGACAAATATCATAGTTGAATGCTGTGAATTAAGGCTAAAAGCAAATTAAATTTTAGATGATGTACCAGCAGAATAAAAATAAAATTCAAAACAGATAAAAAAGGGTGGTTTTCAAGCTTCAACTCTTGAGAAACTGAAGACATGATAGTGATAAAAATATGTGAGTTTTAAAGGAAGATACCAAGAATTACAAACCAGGTCAAGTTTCTATTTATAGTTAAAAACAAAGAAATCATTCGCATATATATAGTAAATTTTTATGATACTTAGGACTCAAGAATTATAAAATTGAGGTATAAATTCTTAGAATAATGTAAATAACTAAAAATATGTGTCAATGGCAGCTATAAACATACATGAAACTAAATAAAAATAAAATAATAATGACATTTTAAACTGTGAACTTATGATAAAATTGTCAGGATAATAAAGCTGTAATACATTGAAAATTTTTAAGAAATCACAAATAGATGTACTTGGAAATATTTTAATGAAGGATAAATCATATATACAAAATATTGAATAAATTATGGCTCTAATACAAAATGTACTGCTTTAACTGTTATGTTGTTGTTGTTAGGTGCCATCCAGTTTGTCCAACTCATAGCAACTCTATGTACAACAGAAGGAAACACTGCCAGGTCCTGTGCCATCCTCACAATCTTTGCTATGCTTGAGCCCACTATAATTAGAGATAGTTAAAGCTCTGCTAAAGATCAATTCAACTATTTTATTATAAATAAAAACAAAGATTCTACTATTTGATCAAATAAAATATCTTCCCAGATTGTGTGTAAAAATTGCATTTGTAAAAATAAAAGAATAACAATTAAAGAGTTGGGCAAATATCAGACAAAAATTTAAAATATCATATTGAAATATATTTTAACATTAAGAAAGTAGAAACTAAAAAGAAATAACATTAAATGTGAAAGCAAGCATCAAAATATGTCATCACAACATAGATTTAACAATTTAACAAATAAAAACAGAATTAAGGATCTTTATACTCTGATGGAATTGTTAAAAATAATTTTATGTAATAACAATAAATGGAGTAAAGGAAAACACATCTTGTCTACACTTTGGAGGACAAATGAAGTCAAATGAAAATGAGGATTTCATAAACCTAAACTAAGCACACTGCCACAGAGTCGAGTCTGACTCATAGCAATCCTACAGGACAGAGTAGAATTGCCATAGGGTTTACAAGGCTGAAAATCTCTATGGAAGCAAACTGCCTCATCTGTCTCCTGTGAAGCGGCTGGTGGGTTAGACCCACTGACCCTTTGGTTAGCCATCCAATGCTTTAACTACAGAACCACCAGAGCTCTTTGAGGTTTTCATAGAAGAGGTATAATATAAAGATAGGGTTTGGATGTATACTGCTGCTTTAAGTGCTGTAGAAACAATAAAAAATGTATAAATACATTGCCCAAAGTCATATTACCAATAAGTGTAAGGGCCAATATTTGAATCTTTGTTCTTTTATTAATGAGTATTCATAACAAATTTACCAGTGGAAAAGTTACCACATCAAGAAATACAAAAAAAACAAAAAAACAAACAAACTTCCATCAATTAGTTCCCTGAGTATAACTGAAAAAACTACAAAATGGAAGAACATGAAAGGACATTTCAAACACCAAAGACTTATTCATACTACTAGAGGTTTTTTTTTTTTTTCAATTATTTCTTTGTTTTAGTATTCTTCAATTCACAAAAGGAGAATATCCTTAGTAAAGCAGGTTCATGAAGTTTACAAAACATGTAAACCAAAAATGTGTGTTACTGTCATTCAGCTGTCTGTTATTGCCAATGTGTTGCCAATGTGTCTTTACAATGCCCTTCTACTTCCATTGTGATGACTTCCATGGGTTATTTATAAATGTTATGAAATTGTGCATAATGCTTAAGTTCTGCTTCCCAAAGATAAGTGTTTTTAAATGTGCACACCCAGGTGTTTTTTTTATAAAAATATTTACACCTATATATATATTTTTTTATGTATAGATGTGTGTATTGTGTATTTGTGTGTATGTTACACAAATGATCATAAACTTTTTTTAGTTTTTTCTACAACCATAACATTTCATATCTGTATATTTCATCATATGACCATATTAATATTTTTACATAATCAAATTTTTCAATTTCTGCATTAATTCCATTATTTTAATTTTATTTATAGTGCTCAAATATTACTCTTAAAGACAAATGTTTGTTCGTATGTGTGTGTGGCTTTTAACATACATTTCTAGATTTCATATATATTCCAAATTATCTTATAGAGTGATATAATAATGTGAACTCCATCAGTACTTTAAGAATGTTTTTATTTATCTCATTACTATTTTAAATTTTTAATTAGTCCATGTATTAAGAGCAGCTTTTCTGTAATGTTTTCATTGATATTGTTAGAAATTATTTTTCCAAGATTGCATCTTCCTTTTTATTGTGCTGTTTTTTCATAAAATTTGTTATTTTACAAATTTGAATTTATTGATATATCATTCTCTAGTATTTATGTTATGGCATTGGGAGTCTAAAACAAAAGATGAAAAAATTTAATGACTGTATTGCTAAATAATTAAGAAATTGTGTCATTCATTGGTACTCAATTACAATGAAATAAGTATACTTAATAGACCACCCTATTTTATTAAAATACATATATTTGTACATACAATTGCATCTGTTTTTGGATTATCATTTTACTTAATTGACCTAACTATTTATTTTCCAGTTCCACATCTTTTCACAGTAATATTTTATTGTCTATTTTAATATGTGAATGTTCATCCACTCTCATTATTTATGCTCAATGTAGCAAGAGTTATAGAGTAAATTCAAGTCACATTGAGATGAGGCTGTTCTTTGGATGGCTCAAAGTGCTATAATTACTCCCCATTCCTTACCCCCTGCTAGAAGCTTTGGGATTTGGAACAAATGATTGCAAAATATTTTTGCTTTCTACTTCATTTATTTTTGCTCTGATCTTTATTGTTTCTTTACTTCTGGATAATGTAGGTTTCTTTTATTGTTCTTTTTCTAATTTTTGGAGTTGTTGAGCTAAAGTATTTATTTTCATTGTTTCCTTTCTTTTTTTGATGTGTGCATTTATTGCTGTAAATTGACTCTGAGTGATGATTTTGCTGTGTCCCAAAGGTTTTTGTAAGTTGTATCTTCATTATCATTTGTTTCTATGATTTTTTTTTAATTTCACAGTTTATTTCATCTGTTACCCAATAATTTTTGAGCAGTGTATTACTCAGTTTCCACATATTTTATTTATTTATTCTCTTGGTATTCCTATTGTTGATCTCTAATTTTATAGCATTTTGATCCAAGAAAGCCAAAGCAAGATGGCGGACTAAGCAGAAAGACTGCACAGACCCTCTTCAACAAAGAAAAGGGAAACCAATTAACACAGATACAGAAGATAATCCTGGACCCCTGA
>NW_006922292.1:10421-25058 GCF_000298275.1 Orycteropus afer afer
TGTTAGATAGATAGAGATAAATATTGATTTGGGAAGAGAAGGGCATTGTACCAAATGTGAGTGACCAATATGACATCACTGAGTATGAGAAAGACTTAGAGAGGTACATGGGAGGTATAGACAACAAATACGAACCCTTTTGCACGTACAGTACTGCATTGTCAGTGAAGGCAAACATGGGTATATGAGTGGATAGATGGGTGGACAGGCTAAATGATTAGATGTATCTATGAAATGGGAAGGGTATCCAAGAACATATATAGGGTTGGCAGACAATGGTCCTATAAGTTAATGTGAATGATCAGAATTCCTAGAAGTATAGTAGAATTGACATAGGGAAGGTTGTGGTCACTGCTTGGTCACAGCCAGCTATCCAGAGGGACTGAGTAGTTGAACCTGGCGGGCTTGGGACCATAGTCGCAGGGGATATCAAGCTCAATTGGCATAGCATAATATACAAAACCTTGTTCCACCTCCTACTTTGGCAAGTAGCGACTGGGATCTTAAAAACTAGCAAGCTGCCATCTAGATGCAACGATGGGTCTTTCCTCGTCCAGAGCAAAGGAGAATGAGGAAAACCAAAATTCATGGAAACAATTAATCCTAGTGACTGGTACACCATCTGATCTGCAGTGTATACAACGATGAGACCAGAAGAACTAGATGGTGCCTGGCAACCTCTTTCATCCACTTGGAAGGGGATCTATGTAGGACACCCTTGATAAAGAGGGAGAACAATGTGGAACAAAACTTAAAATCATTTGGAGAAAAAAAAAAAAAAGTGGGGACCAGTTTGCTGGTCCAATAGATCCTGGTGCAACTACTGAGATTATGACCCCTATCTGCCCTTCAAGTTTAGAATTGAACCCACACCTGTGGTTTCCAACCAAACAAAATACAGGCATATGAGTTGAACATTTACCTCAAGTGAATACACTGCTTGGAGAAAGCAATCATGGGAGAAAGATGGGCTGCTTATGCACAGGGAGACATCTCAATGGGCAGGAGAGTGTGGAGGGATGGACACTGGGAAGAGGTACCTATGGGGAGGAAGTGGGAGGGGAGTTGTTGCATTGTGGTAAACTGTGGTCAATGACATGAGACAAAGTATATGTGAACTGCTATATGGAAAGTGAATTTGCTCTGTAAATCTTCACCCAAATCACAATATAAATAGATAGATAGATAGATAGATAGATAGATAGATAGATAAAAAGAAATTATGTTAGGGATATTGGTGAATTCCCAAAGATACTATAACTTTACAATTTTTAAAATTGTATTGTTTAAAAGATACATAACTTTCCAAAGAAATCTCAACTCACTGTCATCAAGTTAGATCCGACTCACAGCAACCTTATAACTTTACAGTCATTAAAATTGTATTACTTGATTAATTGCTGACATAGGTTAGATACATCAAGTATTTATGTATATAGTGTGTACTTCTATAATGGTGATGGGTGGACCTTTCAGATCCACTTGTATTCCATGCTCACAGTATATACAAAGATTCTGATGCACTGGTGGGAGGCAGTCTGGGAGATGGTAGGTTTACACTAAGATTCTGTGACAAAGTCAAAAAGTGAAATTACCTACTCATATATGCATTTGAGTTTGGCTTCTTTTCTATTATTTTCTATTTTTCTCAATTTTTCCATCTTTGCTGGCCATAATATTTCCTTATACATGTGAGTGGAAAAATTTGGGTCTCTTTTAGTTATGACACTAGAATTAAAGCTTAATTATTTTTGAACAGTGTCATATTTTGTATAGTTTTTGTATCTCATATAGTACCTCATTATTGTTACTTATTCAGTCTTATATTTGATAAAATCACACACACAAACACACACACATGAAATTTGTTTCTACTCAGAAAGTAACTTTGTAATTAAAATACACATGTTGTCTTTAAAGTATTGACAATGAAATAAATATTATTAAATATTTCAACCATAATAATTTATTTTGAATATCATAATTAAATAGATATTTACAATCTTTAAATAGCATATATACTTTATATAAGAGAACAAAGGACATGAACATCTTATTAAATTTTGTTTTCTGATGAAAAAGTTATATTTATCAAGTTATATAGAAAATTTGTAAATTATGAAAATGTACACAACACTGAACCAACAGAGCAGCATGTTGTTGTTGTTGTTATGTGCCATCAAGTCAGACCCAACTCATAGCGACCCCTCCTTGGGTTTCCAAGGCAGTACCACTGCAGAAGTAGATTGCCTCATCTTCCTTCTGAGGAGTAGCTGGTGGGTTTGAACCTTCCGCCTTCTGGTTAGCAGTCAAGTACCTTAGGCACTACACTAACAGAGCAGCATATTAGAACAAATAAACAAACTGTATTAGTATAACTTGGAAAACATTTGTCTCAGAAAATACCAGACATGGTAACTAACTGCAAGTCATTTATTTTCTTCCATCCCATTTTCCAATCTTTAAAATAAGAGAGTAAAATTCTGAAATCATAACCTTTTTTTTTTCAGATATAGTACTATTGTAAACCCTAACATAATTTATGCTCAATAAGTATGTTTAAATAATGATTGAATGTAGTAGCTCTTAAATTAAATAATGACATAAGGTTTAAATAGCAACAGAAGTCATCTCATGCATTTATATCAGCTTTAAGAGTTTATTGCCAGAAAGTCTTCATCTCTCTTGTAAATAACACTACCAAGACAGATTATTTTCATAGGGGTGGTTTTATATATACAGACAAACAAAACAAAACAAAACAAAAGTCAAGTAGCAATTGCAATAGTAACAACTGGGGGGGGGGGACCTTAATTACAGCAACATTAAAGCAAACAGTAATAAGTAATAAGACACCAAAATTCAGACAACATCTGACAAGAGTCTAAGCGATCATATAATCCTATTAGTGTGTTGAATGAATATTTGATGTTACCATTATACTAACTATACAAAGTTAACCCTATAAAGAATGTGGGTTATTACTCTGGTAACATAGTGCCTAAGGCATTTGATGGCTAACTAGAAGGCTGGAGGTTCAAACCCACCAGCCACTCCTCGGAAGGAAGATGAGGCAATTTACTTCTGTAGTGATACTGCCTTGGAAACCCAAGGAGGGGTTGCTATGAGTCAGGTCTGACTCGACGGCACATAACAACAACAACAGAACTGTTAAGTATCATGCCACGAAACTCATATTGTATTTAGAAACTGCTACTTAACCAATCCATCTAAACAATCATGTAAAGAATACATTTGATGATTCAACACCAATGATAAAAATGAGAGGAATTGTGGGACAACTTCAAGAACATCATTCATGAGGAGAGCAAAAGTTAATTAAAAAGGCAGGAAAGGAAGAAAAGTTCAAAATGGATGTCAGAGGAGATTCTGAAACTTGCTCTTGAATGGAGAGAAGCTATAACAAATGGAAGAAATGACAAGATAAAAGAGATGAACAGAAGATTTCAAAGAGCAGCTTGGGAAGACAAAGCCAATTATAATGCAATATGCAAAGACCTGGAGATAGAAAACCAAAAGAGAAGAATGCAGTAGGCATTTCTCAAGCTGAAAGAACTGAAGAAAAGATCCAAGTCTCCAAGTGCCTTATTGAAAGTTTCTGTGGGAAAAATTTCAAATGATACAGGAAACATCAAAAGAAGATGGAAGGAATACACAGCGTCACTGATCCAAAAAGAATTGGTTGATGTTCATCCATTTCAGGAGGTGGTATCTGATCATGAACCGATGGTATTGAGGAAGAAGCTGAAGCTGAACTGAAGGAATTGGTGAAGAACAAGGCTGCTGGAAATGATGAATACCATTGAGATGTTTTAACAAACTGATGCCATGCTGGAGACACTCCCTCGGCTATGCCTTTTGGAAGACAGTCACCTGGCCACCTGACTGGAAGAAATCTATACTTGTACCCGTTCCAAAGAAAGATGATCCCATAGAATGTGGAAATTCTTAAACAATATTATTAGTATCACATACAAGTGAAATCTTAGTCCAAGCAACTGGTTGCAAAAATGGTTGCAGCAGTATTTTGATAGAGAACTGCCAGAAATGCAAGCTGGATCTAGAAGAGGACGTGGAATGAGAGATACCATTGCTAATGTCAGATGGATCTTGGCTGAAAGCAAAGAATACTAGAAAGATATTTACTTGTGTTTTATTGACTATGCAAAAGCATTTAATTGGGTGGATCCTAATAAATTATGGATAACACTGAGAAGAATGGGAATTTCTGAACACTTAATTGTGATCATGAGGAACCTGTACATAGAGCAAGAGGCTATTGTTTGAACATAACAAGGGGATACTGGATGGTTTAAAATTAGGACGGGAGTGTGTCATGGTTTTATCCTTTCACCATACTTAATCTATCTGAATACTGAGCAAATAATCTAAGAAACTAGACTATGTGATGAAGAACACGGCTTCAGGATTGGAGGAAAACTCATTAACAACCTGTGATATGTATATGACACAACTTTGCTTGCTGAAAGTGAAGATGACTTGAAGCACTTATTGATGACTGTCCTGGAAGAAGTACAGCTGGAATGCTCCTTGAAAGCGAGAATGATCAGACTTCATCTCACCTACTTTGGTCATGTTGTCAGAAGGGATCATTCCCTGGAGAAGGGTATCATGCTTGCTAAAGAGGAGGGTCAATGAAGAAGGGCAGAGCCCTCAAAGATATGAGTGGACACAGTGGCTACAATGATGAGTTCAGATATAGCAAGAACCATGGCACAAGACCGGGCAGTGTTTCATTCTGCTGTGCATAGGGTCACTGAGTTGGAGATGACTCGATGGCACATAACAACAACAATTTACTGATGAAGATTAAAAGCTACAGTCTGCAGTATGGATTACACCTCAATATAAAGAAAACAAAAATCCTCAAAACCGGACCAATACGCAGCATCACGATAAATGGAGAAAAGATTGAAGTTGTCAAAGATTTCATATTATTTGGTTCCACGATCAACACCATTGGAAGCAGCAGTCAAGAAATCAGATGATATATTGCACTGGGCAAAACTGCTGCAAAACAGTTCTTTAAAGTGCTGAAGAACAAAGGTGTTGCATTGAAGACTAAAGTGCTCTTACCCCAAGCCATGGTGTTTTCAATCACCTCATATGCATGTGAAAGCAGAACAATGAATAAGGAAGACTGAAGAAGAGTTGATGTTTTGAGTTGTGATGTTGGCGAAGAATGCTGAAAGTACCATGGACTACTGAAAGAACTAACAAGTCTATTTCAGAAGAAATACAGCTGTAATGTTCTTTGGAACTGACAATGACCAGACTTTGACTCACCTACTTTTGTTGTATTGTCAGAAGGAATCATTTCCTGGAGAAGGATATCATGCTTAGTAAAATGGAGGGTCAACCAAAAAGGGGAAGCCACTCAACAAGATGGACTGACACAGTGGCTTCAATGATGGGCTTCAGCATAATAAGGATTGTGAGGCTGGCACAGGACCGGGCAGGGTTTTGTTCTGTTGCACATAGAGTCACTATGAGTTAGAGCCAATTGACAGCATCTAACAACAACAGCACTTAGCCAATGGCATACATTTTTATGTTGAAAATGTCATTGTTATTATCTAGAATGTTTTATCATTGTGACTTAAGCAAAATATTCAGAATGAGAACCACTAAAACAGTATACTCTGTAAAATGATTTTAAGTCTGTTTCCTCAATCAGATTGTCAACAGGCAATATTGACCTACCAAAGCTAGGATTTTAAAACTGAAATTTCAAAGTGTTTGATTAGTATTGTATTTTTGCACATATAACATGTCCATGTAAATAATGTTTACATTCATATAATGTGCATCATGCACATCAAAAACTAACATGTCAAGAGGTTGTGTGGTTTTCAAAAAACAGTACAGTGAACACATTATTTGCATAAAAGAACATCATTCTTGTAAAGATACTTCATTTTTTTTACCATAAATATAGTATTGCAAAATGAATCTGAGATATGTAGAACACTTTGGCTGCACATATTCCAATATTAAACAATTTTGTTTTTCTGTCGTGGTTGCAGAAACTTTCCATTTTACATCTTCATTTTGGTTACATGGATAAAGTCTTTGGCTACTGCTGCATGTTCCTACAGGGCCACTTTTCACTCGATCAATGCTTTCATCAGTCTTAACAATTGATTTTTGCACAGCCAATTGGATAGATCATGCAGTTAATGAAAGTTAGTCTTGGAGACAGACAAAAGAATCAGAGCAGCATTTTATCATCATATTATATTTTGATTGTAGAGAGAAATATAGCTGTTCTTTGCTCTTGCCACCTACTTACTCTCTTAGAAACACATCACAATGAAACATATTTTGCCTTTTATCCTCTAAAAACTTTCAATCCATATTAAAATATTGGCATGGTCATTACCTGTAGACTATTTAAATTTCAACTAGACTATTTGCATTTCAACTATCTTTATGTAAATTATATTTAGAACTAGGTTACTGCTCATTATTCCAAGTGTGTTTATTCCTATCTTTGGTCATTTCAAAAATATCACCATTTATTTTATGTCCTCAGAGTCTAGCTCCTCAATATCCTGCTTATAGAATGTGCTAAACACATATTTTTAAATGAATCAATACATCAGTGCAAGGATTCATGTTGAAAAGACAAAAGTATTTTAGGTAAGAATACTTCGTGGTCTAACGGCCAATTTTAGATTTTCTGTAATTGAAAGGATGATATTTCTCTCATCTAATCTTTTCAAGCTGTTCTGTGAAAAATCAATTCCTGTTGATGTTCCCTCTAACATGTAGCCAGAAAACCCTGCTGACTTGCTGCAATAAAACCCTTACTGCCAGAGAGTACAACTTCCATAAGTTCCCTGTACACCAGGGATTTACTTTCTCACAAAGTTATCTAATCTTTCAAATCTTAATTATTTTCTCTGCTTACATGATAAACTACTGAGACTGGCAGACAACACATTTCACAGAGCATTCCATCTATATTTCTGACCTCACTTGAAATGCCTCAAAACAAAGATTTTAATCATGATTTTAAACAATATGTCTGTTTCCATTTATTGCTCAGTAGGCCCTATATTTGCTTAAGTCAATTCCAGCATGGAATTCCCTTCCTCCACCCTTTTACCAAATAAAGGTTGTGTGAATGATAATAAAAAAATATGTTTTCTCATTTTGGTTAAATAAATAGCATGATAATTGATATTCCCAGGAAAATGGTGACTAAATTAAATATGTCTTTATGTCCACAAAATAAACTGTACTTTCATTCGATAAATATTCACTGAATGTCTTTTATGTATGTTCCAGACAAGGTGATAGAAAATAGGAGGGAAAGAGGGCAAACAAGGTTCCAACTCTGATGGAACTAGTTTTTCAGTTGAGCTAAGGGTGGGACAAAGTGAAAGGAGGTAATAAATAAGTAAACCACTAAACTTCAAGTTGAAATAAAACAGGAAAGATGCAAGCTGCATCTTCACTGACACCTGAATGAAGAAGAGGTCTTCTTTGAAAAAATTTAGGGATAAGTATGAAAGCAAATATAAACTTCTCAGGGTGATGTTGAAAATGAAATATTTGTGGAATAGCAAGAGAAAGTCTGTGGTTAGGATGAGGCAAGTGAAGCACTATCCTCAGGTGTAAAATTTTAGGAGGTACCAAAATACTCAGTAATCACAATAAATGTTTAGTGCAACGTTTTAAAAAAATACAAACAAGTGGTGCAAAATATGTATGACAAAAAATAAATGTTAAAATTGTACAAAGAGAAGCTGCTATTTTGTACTTGTTTTGGGATCCTGTGTTACTGTGCACTGAAATTAGCAGATTCTGATCAGTCTCTGTTTGCAGCCACATGGCCATCTTTTCCTTCACCATACAGGTTGATGGTGGTAAAAATAGATTTGTAACATAAAGCTTTTATATGTAATGTTATTTTTAAAATTATAGTGGTTTTCCTAACTTTTTACACTTGGATCAAATATGGGAAGACCTTTTAAGAAGTATATATCCACACAATTTTCCCTTTGCCTCAGGCTTCAATATAGCTCTGCAGAGCACTGAGTAAGATAGTGTCATTTGGACATCAAGTGTGAGGTAGAAGATGGTCAGAAGGCAGTTGGAGAAGTAGGAGTAGTTGTTTATGGTCGAGTCTTGATAATAGTCACCACCATGAGTCTATGGAAATTTTACTATTTACTATTTGCGCTTTTCCCCCAGTATATTTAGAGAGATAAAATGCATTTTGTCTGAGAATGATAGTAAATCTGGTGATTTTTGTTTTTATATTTCTTTGATTTTCTTTTCAAATGTAATGTGTTTTGCTATATACCGAATGTTATCTTTGACTAGAATTCAGTTGTATTTGCTGGTGTACGCAATAGGTAGAAGACAAGCTTTTATTTTCATTTTGTATATAATTAGAATCATTTATGAAGATTTTAAAAATTATTACATCACTTCAATGCTACAATCACAGGTAATTCTTATATATTTAAATAATTTTATATGTTGGTTACCTTTTTTAAAATTAATAACCCAAGATTTACTAAAACTAACTAAATAAAGTATTTACATTGTTCAGGTTTATAAAGATATAATGTGGGATTATTTTGATTTGAGTTTGACCACTTTCAAAATTATTTCAGTCCTGGAGTACTTTGTTCTTATTTGATTGTACAGCAAGTGTAATCTCATTAAATAAATGCTTGAATTACACAAAGCAGATAATTGCCTAATTGGTTAAGAACACTAAGAATAGAAGTACAGATTAGAATCTAATTTTCATTCTTTGAAACCTCATGTTGAATTTCTCCATTTGTATTTCATTTGATAAACTGTCACTGTAGTAGTTAATGTTGTGTGTCATGTTGGCTGGGCCTGATTTTGAGTGGCTGGGTAACTGGATGTAGTTATTCCCCATGGTAAGACTGGTATTCAGCTTCATGGTGGAATCTACATGAGCAGCTGAGTAGCTGCCTTAGGTATGTGGTCTGCTTCCAGTATATAAAGAGAAGAGTTGATAAAGGTCTACAGCTTTTTAGCATGCTTAAACCCTGCATGTAACCAAGTCTTCATTTAGCAGCCTACCATGTTTCCTGCTGGTCTTGGTACTGTCTCTCGACTTGAATTAGTGGCCTGTCATGTTGTTTTGTAATATTGGGTCTGTGGCAATTTTATTTGTCAATGTTGGGTTTGTTAGCCTCAGCGGCCAGCAACTGCCTAAGGGAAGAGACACCTCTAGCTACAGTGGGCTGGGAGCAAGAGGCAGAGCTGAAGCCCAGAGTTGAGGTGCTTTTACCCAGCCCATAGAGGCTGGCACTTTATACTCAGACTTCTAGCTTCCTACACTGTAAGAGAAAAAAAATCCTTTTTTTTTTTTTTAATTTTTTTTTAGCCACACGTATGTGGTATCTTCTGTTACAGCTGCACTAGAAAAACAAAACAGTCACTTAAGAAGATTAAACCATACCCTGTTTCACTTCCAACAGAGAAAGCATAGATATTAAAACTTACCCATCATGACATAAGTATACGGAAATCATACAATTTGAAATTTAATTAACATTTAATAACCCATTTAAAATGATGTTACTCAACTCTTCCAAATCTGTCTTTATCTTCCAACATCTGCTGGTATTTTGCAGCAGTAATTATTTCATGACAAAGAAAGATCTGAACCAATCCAACATAAGTATCTCTAATGATTGTTGTTGTTAGGCACCCTTGAGTTGCTTCCTACTCATAGTGACCCTATATACAAGAGCTAATCACTGACTGATCCTACACCATCCTCACAATACTTGCTGTGTTTGAATCCATTGTTGCAGCCACTGAGTCAATCTGTCTCATTGAATGTCTTGCTCTTTTTCAGTGACCTACTACTTTACCAAACATGATGTCTTCCTCCAAGGACTGATCCCTTTCCGTAACATGTCCAATATACTTGAGATAATGTTGTGCCATTCTTTCTTCTAAAGACAATTCTGGCTATACTTTTTCCAAGACAGATTTCTTCATTCTTTGGCAACCATGGCATACCCAATATTCTTTGCCAACACCATAATTCAAATGAATCAATTCTTCTTCAGGCTTCCTTCTTCATTGTCCAGGTTTTACATGCATTTGAGGCAATTTAAAGCAGCATAGCTTATGTCAGTCATATCTTAGTTGTAAAGGTGACATGCTTGCGTTTAATACTTTAAAAAGGTCTTTTTCTGCAAATTTGCCCAATGCAATACCTCATTTGATTTCTTCATTGCAGCTTCCATGGATCTTGATTGTGAATCTAATTAAAATAAAATCCTTGACAACTTCAATATTTTCTCCACTTATCATGATTTTGTTAATTTTTCTAGTTATGGGCATTTTTCTTTTCTTTACATGAGGTAAGGAGCTCTGGTAATGTAGTGGTTAAAGCATTTGGCTGCTAATCACAAGTTTGGCAGCTCAAACCCACCAATCTCTCTGTGGGAGAAAGATGAAGTCTGCTTCTGTAAAGATTTACAGCCTAAGAAACTCTATGGGCTGTTCTACTATTTCCTATAGGGTCAGTATGAGGCAGAATTGACTAGACGGCAGTGGGTTTTAGTTTAGTTTCTACTTAAGTGTAATTCAGAGTGAAGGCTACAGCCTTTGATCTACAAGTAAGTGCTTCAAGTACTCTTCAATAATAGCAAGCAAAATTGTGTCATGTGTGTATCACTTGTTGTTAATGAGTCTTCCTCCAATTCTGATGCTGTGTTCTTCATAGATTCCAGCTTCTGGGATTATTTGCTCAGTATAGAGATTGAAAAAGAATGATGAAACACAAATCTTTCCTAATTTAAAACCATTCAGTATTCCCTTGTTCTATTCAAACTACTGCCTCCTGTTTTATGTACAATTCTGCATGGACACTATTTAATGTTCTGGAATTCCTAATCTTTTCAATGTTATAATAATTTGCTTTAATCAATGAATGACTTTGCACAGTCAATAAAAAACAGGTAAATATCTTTCTGATATTCACCTGTTTTTAGCCAAGATCTCTCTGACTTCAACAACAGTATCTCCTCTTCCATATCCTCTTATGAATCCTTGAATTTCTAGCAGTTCAGTGTTAACATATTGGGGTAGTTGTTTTTGAATTATGTTAAGCATAATTTTACTTGTGTGTGATACTAATAATATTATTTGGTAATTTCCACATTTTATTGGATCACTTTTCTTTGATATGGGCACAAATAAGGATCTCAGCCAATCAACTGGCCAGGTAGCTGTCTCCTAAATTTCTTGGCATAGACAAGTGAGCACTTCTAGTGTTAAATCTGTTTGTTGAACCATTTTAGTGCGTATACCCTTAATTCCTAGAGCCTTGTCTTCACTAATGCCTTTAGCGCAGCTTGGATGTCTTCCTTCAGTACTATCAATTCTTGGTTATATGCTACCTCCTGAAATAGTTTAACATAGACCAATTATTTTTGGTACAGTGACTCCATTTATCCTTTCCATCTTCCCTTGATGCTGCTTGCGTAATTCAATATTTCATGATAGAATCTTTCAGTATTGTAACTCAAGTCTTGAATTGTTTCTTTAGTTCTTTCAGCTTGAAAGTTAAATATGTTCTTCTCTTTTGGTTTCTAACCCCAAGTACTTATAAATTTCATTATAATATTTATTGTGCCTTGTGGAACCACAATTAGAAGTTGTCTGTTCAGCTGTTTTATTTTATCATTTATTTCATTTGTTTTAGCCATGCTATAATCAGCTGCTCAAACCCACCAGCTGCTTCATGAAGGAAGACAGTGCGATCTACTTCCATAAACATTTACAACCTCAGAAACCCAGTGGGAGTTGTTATGAGTCAGAAATGACTCAAAGGCAGTGAGTTTGGTTTGTTTTTGGTATAGTAAAGGGCAAGTTTCATAGTTTCTTCTGAATTTCAATTTTTGTCTTTTCTTTCTTTTTAATGACCTTTGTTTTCTTCATGTACAACATCCTAAATGTCATCCCACAACTCATCTTTTTTTTTTCTTCATTAGTATTTAAAGTGTCAATTCTAATCTTGAAATGGTATCTAAATTCAGGTGAAATATACTCAAGTTTGTGCTTTGGCTCTTATGGACTTATTGCAGTTTTCTTAAACCTCAAACTGAATATGAACAAGTGATAGTCTGTTACACAAGTGGATTGCTACTATTATATTGAACTTCTCCATTGTCTCTTTCCACAAATATAAAAAAATTATTTCCTGTGTATTCCTTCCAGTGAGTTCCATGTATATAGTTGTCATTTAAGTTGTTAAAAAAGGTATTTGCAGTGAATAAGTCATTTGTCTTACAAATTCCTAGCATGTGATGTCTGGTGTGGCTTGTATCACCAAGGTCATATTTTCGAAAAACTGATTGTTCTTTTCTGTTTCCAGCTTTCACATTCCAATTACCAGTAACTATCAATGCATCTTAATTGCATGTTTGATCAATTTCAGACTGCAGAAGTTAACAGAAATTTTCAATTTATCTTTAGCATTTACCAAACATAAACTGGACTAATAGTCATAATAACTGGCCTTCCTTATGTTGTTGTTGTTGTTATGTGACCTTGAGTGTTCTCCAACTCATATCTACCCTATTTACAATAGAATGAAACACTGCACCACCCTGTGCCAGCCTCACAACACTTGCTACACCTGAGTCCATTGTTACAGCCACTGTGTCAGTCCATCTTGTTAAGAGACTTCCCCTTTTTGTTGACCCTCCATTTTGCCAAGAATGATATCTTTCTCCAGGGAATGGTCCCTTCTGACAACATGAGCAAAGTAAGTGAGATGAAGTCTGGTCATTCTTGCTTCCAAAGAATATTCTGGATACACTTCTTGCAGGACAAATTTGTTAATTCTTTTGGCAGTCCATGGTACTTTCAGTGCTCTCCAACACCACAACTCAAAAGCATAAAATCTTTTTCAATTTTCCTTGTTCATTGTCCAGCTCTCACATGCATATGAGGCCATTGAAAATACCTTGACTTTGGTTAGGTGCACCTTAGTCTTCAAGGAGACATCTTTACTCTTCAGCACTTTAAAGTGGTCTTTTGCAGCAGATTTACTCAATGCAATATGTCATTTGATATCTTGACTGCTACTTCAAATGGTGTTGATTGTGGAATCAAGTAATATGAAATCTTTAATAACTTTAATCTTCATTTATTGTGATGCTGCCATTAGGCTAGTTGTAAAGATTTTTGTTTTCTTTATGTTGAGGTGTAATCCATACTGCAGATTGAAGTTTTCAATCTTCATCAGTAAGTGCTTCAATTCATCTTCAGGTTTAGCAAGCAAAATTGATTCACCTGTGATACACAGGTTGTTAGTGAGTCTTCCTCCAACCCTGCTGCCACATTCTTCTTCACATAGTCTAGTGCTTGGAGTGTTTGTTCAGCATACAGATTGAGACCTTCTTGTAAACACAAGGACATTATCCTATCATTGATAACATTGTACATCAGCATTGATTGTGAATTTTTTTTTTTTTTTTTTGACAATGAATGCAACACTGTTTCTCTTTAATATGTCATTCTAGGCATAGTTGGACATATGACTGTCTGATTCAAAATGGCCAATTCATCTCTCTAATGCCTAGGATATAAATCTTGAAGCATTTCATTTCTCTTATCACTTCTAATTTTCCTTGATTCAACACCCAACTCACCACAGTATGACAAACTAACAGATAAGTGGTGCTGTCATGGATACTCCATGCATTTCTTTATGACAGTTGCTAATAACCTCCTCCTGTCTTAAGAGGAAAGAATCAGGCTATTCCAAGATGGCAGAATAGACAGAAAGTCTGCACAGACCTTCTCCAACAAAGAAAAGGGGAACCAATTAACTCAGACAGAGAAGATAATCCTGGGCCCCAGAATTTTGAAGGGACGGATATAGAAGTGGACTAAACCCCAACTAGCAGAAGAATTTGCATGAAAATACCAGAAAAGGAAACAAATGGACCTGAAGTCTGGCAGCAATTCCAAGTGATTCTGAAGACACAGACATCTTGGAGATTCCAGAGTGGTGGTAGGACCTAAGAATTAACCTAAAACTCAGCCCTGCTTCCCAGAGACTGCATGGAGGACTGCTCCGGTGGCTGTGGAATAAAAGGGGAAGCAGTGGTGAAGAGGAAGATGTGGTGAGCTGTGGACTTTTGCCTGTGTGGAGGGTACTACCATTTTGAATGTTTACAAGCAGCTTGACCATTTGACCATTTTGGATATTTAAAGAGACAACCTTCTGCAAGATTCCAGGGACTTAAGAAGAGGTTCTGCTTGCCAGTAACTCCAAGGACACTATGGACCTGCACGACTGAAAAGTTGAGACATTCCTTTTTACATTTATAACCCACACATGCTTGGTGAACAGAGGTGCGGCCACCCCCCACTCACACTCACCTTTTGGGCACGCAGGAACTCCATCCCAGTCTGTGTGCTCAGATGGAATATGGGTACCCTGCCCTGTCCTCCACTGATATTTTTCTTTTTCTTTTTCTCTTTCTTTGTTCTGGTGCTTAGTTTGCTCGTATTTGTCTGTTTTAAAACTACTATTATTATTAATACTTTTGTCTTTTTTACTATTCTTTC
>NW_006922292.1:26308-27062 GCF_000298275.1 Orycteropus afer afer
CTCTGATTTCTTAGCAGAAACCATGCAAGCAAGAAGGCAATGAGATGATATATATAACACCCTGAAAGAGAAAAATTTTCAAACAAGAATTATATACCCAGCAAAATTGTCCTTCAAATATGATGGTGAAATTAGGATATTTAAAAATAAGCAGAAAGTAAGGGCATTTGTTAAAACTAAACCAAGATTTGCTAAAGGGAGTCTTTTGAACAGAGAACCAAAAATAACAAATAACAACTGACCGTTAATACACAAGATGACATAACCCAGAAATCACAGCTATGGACATATCCAAAGGAAAATGAGCTTACATGATTTTAAACAGGGAAACAGAGACATCAATTGGCAAGTGTGGACAACTACAAAAAAAAAAAAAAAAGAATAAAAAGACTGTGTAGTTACAGAACTTCTAATTGGTGAGGAAGTTAAGATAGTTGCAAGATAGAATGGACTGTTCTAAACTCAGGGAGAAAATTATAAATCATAGGATAACCTCAAAGAAAAATGATAAACCTTAATATCACAATAAAAAAGAGGACAAGTAAAATACTGAGCAAATACTAAAACAACAGCAACAAAGGAAATGATAATAAGATTCATAACCAAAATGAGCTCGACACAGAAAATAATATGAAACAAAGAAATCAGGGACACCATGAAATGACACATAACAAAATGACAGCAACCAATTCATACTTGTCAATAATTACACTGAATGTTAATGGATTAAATGCATCACTCAAGAGATGGAGAG
>NW_006922292.1:38567-40042 GCF_000298275.1 Orycteropus afer afer
TGACATATCTGACAAGGGACTTATCTCTAGAATTCGTAGAAAACTGCAACACCTCAATGACAAAAAGAGAAACATTGCAATTAAAATATGGGCAAGAGACATGAATAGATACTTTATCAAGGACAATATTCAAACAGCCAACAAACATATGAAGAAATGCTCATGATCATTAGCTGTTAGAGATGCAAATCAAAACAACAATGAGATACCATCTTGCTTCAGCACTAGTAGCAAATTTCAAGGAGACAGAAAATAACAAATGCTGGTGAGGATGTGGAGATATTGGGACTCTCATACACTGCTGGTGGGACTGTAAAATCGTCCAACCATAAAGCAGTATGGCAATTCTCTCAAAAGTTGGAACTGGAAATACCATTTGACCCAGCTATTCCATTACTAGGTATATATCCTAAAGAAGTGAGAGCCATGACAAGAACAGTCATATGCACACCCATGTTCATCGCTGCACTATTTACAATAGTCAATAGATAGAAACAACCTAGTTGTCCATCAACTGAAGAATGGATATCGAAATATGGTACACACAAAATGCAATTCTATGAAACCCTAAAGAATAATGTAGAATCGGCAAACACCGCATAATGTGGATGAACTTGGAGGACATTATGCTGAGTTAAAAAAGTCAATCACAAAAGGACAAATACTGTATTAGTCTGTTATTGTAAAAGTCAAAGAAAGGTTTATATATGGAAGGACATTTTCTTTGTTGGTTACCATGGGTGGGAGGAAAGAATAGGGAATACGGTTAGACAGATAGAGATAAGTATTCATTTGGGTGAAGAGAAGGGCAATGTAACAAATGTGAGTGATCAATATAGTGGCATTGAGGAAGAGAAAGACAGAGAGAGGTACGTGGGAAGTACAGACAACAAAGATGAACACTTTTGCATTTATAGTACAGCATTGTCAGTGAAGGCAAACATGGGTATATGGGTGGATAGATGGGTGGACAAGCTGAACGATTAGGTTTGTCTATGAAGTGGGGAGTGTACCCAAAAACATTTATAGGTTGGCAGACAATGGTTCTGTAACTTTATGTGTGTGATCTGAATTCCCAGGTATAGAGTGGAGCTGACAAGCGGCAAGATTGTAGTCACTGCTTGATCACAGCCAGCTACCCAGGGGGACTGAGTAGTTGAACCTGTGGGCTTGGGACCATAGTTGCAGGGGACATCAAGCTCAATTGGCATAACATACCATAGAAAACATTTTTCCACCTCCAACTGTGGTGAGTAGCTACTGGGATCTTAAAAGCTAGCAAGCTGCCATCTAGCAGCAATGATAGGTCTCTCCTCATCCAGAGCAAAGAAGAATGAAGAGAACCAAAATTTCATGGAAACAATTAGTCCTAGCAACTGGTACACCATCTGATCTGCAGCTTATATGACTATGATACCAGAAGAAGTAGATGGTGCCCGGCTACTACTGTCAACCACTTGGAAGAGGATCTATGT
>NW_006922292.1:40262-48216 GCF_000298275.1 Orycteropus afer afer
ATGGGAGAAAGAAGGGCTGCCTATGCATAGGGAGACAGCTCAGGGGCAGGAGTGCACGGAGGGATGGACACAGGGAAGAGGTAACTATTGGGAGGAAGTGGGAGGGGAGCTGTTGCATTGTGGTAAATTGTGGTCAATGTCATGAGACAAAGTGTATGTGAACTGCTTCATGGAAAGTGTATTCACTCTGTAAATTTTCACCTAAATCACAATTAAAATAAAAAAGGAAAGAAAGAAAGAAACAAAAAGGAGGAAAGAATCAGATACAAATATAATGAGACTTGCTGTGAATGGAAGATAGTTTACTATTTCAAAATATAATTTTAAAAGTTAAAAAGAACAAATAACTGTCTCTAAGCTATTAAAAATCTGTGTGAAATGTCTTATGTAACCATATCTATCCAATTTTTTTTGAAAAAAATATATGAAATTTAACAGCAAAGTATTCTTTGATTCAATGTGTGAATTTTAAAATTAAGCAGAATAATTTCTTTAAAATAAATCGATTCCTGATTAACTAAAACAGCCAAAACTCTCCTGAACCAATGTTTAAGATCTCAGAGGGAGTGACTTCTTCAATTTAACTTATACTCAACTTAGATGTTACCATTTCAACTGTTTGCTATAATATTACCACTGGCAAGAAGAGAATAGCACTTGTTTTGAAAATTTCTTGGATTGTTAAACATAATCATGAGTCTGAGAATCCTCCCAAGTACTAGACTTTAAATTAAGTCTTGTATTGGTTTTCTTTAGGTTCACAAATACTCTAGAAGTCCCAGAAACCTCCATAATTAAAAGAAACAATAGAACAAGTGAAGATGCATGACTTTACCTGTTTAAAACAACTATATCTGTATTTGAAGAAAAAAAAACAGCATATATTGTTGATTATGATTTCTAAAATATTACATTTCTCATTTTAAAAATTCTGCTGATTTCATCTTCTTTCACTTGAAGAAGAATGTGCAGTTATATCAGCCAAAAATCTTCTTCCATTCTCTGCAATTACACTCTACTTTCTTAATGAGATCTTTTGAAATATGCATATATACATTTTGATGAGGGAGCTCTGGTAGCATAGTGGCTAAGACACTTGCCTGCTAACCAGACGGCTGGCGGTTCAAACCCACCAGCCACTCCTCGGAAGGAAGGTTGGGCAATCCTACTTCCGTAGTGATACTGCCTCGGAAACCCAAGGAGGGGTCGCTATGAGTCGGGGCCGACTCCACGGCACATAACAACAACAACAACAACGACATTTTGATGAAGCACAATATATCTCATTTTTATTTTCCTACTTGTATTTTTTTATACTAAAAATTACTGCTTGACCAAAATAATGAGAACTACTTCTATGATTTAATCTAAGAGTTTTGTAGATTTAGTTCACCCTTCCAATTTGAGTTAATTTTTATACATGTGGTGTGGTTCCAACTTTTTTTTTTTTTTTTCATTATGATTTGGGTGAAAATGTACAGAGAAATTCATTTTGCATACAACAGCTTAAACATATTTTTTATTCATGACACTGATTGCCATTTCTACAATATAACAGCCCTCATCCCACTTCCTTCCTGTGGTTCCTCTTCCCTGTGCCCATCTTTCCCATGAATTCCTACCCTCCAAGATATCTCCCTGTGCATATACTGCTCTTCTGATCTCCTGTGGATGATTGTTTTAAGGAGTGTATCTACCTGTTGTAATGTTCACCCTATATACCTGTCATGTGTTTTGTTGGAAGCCATAAAAGTGAGTTCAATTCTAGTTTGGAAGGGTGGGTGGTGCCCATAACCTCAGGGGTTTCACCAGTCTCTCTCAGAACAGTAAGACTCTGGTCTGTTTTTTTCCTTTTTTTTTTTTTTTTTAATGATTCTGAGTTTTGTTCCACATTTTTCTCCCACTCTACTTAGAATCTCCTACACATCCTTTTCTGAGTGGTTGACAGTGGTAGCTAGGCACCATCTAGTTCTTCTGTTCTCATGATCATGTAGGCTGAGGTACTCATGGTCCACTAGTCTCTTGGACTAATAGTTTTTATGCATTTTTGGTTTTCTTCTTTAATCCAGACAAGAAGAGACTAATTGTTGCCTCTTTAGAAGACCACTTGCAAGCTTTTGAGACCCCATTTGCTACTCACCAAAAATGTAGAACAATGTTTTTGTGTATTATTGACTATTAACCAGAAAGCCGGTGGTTCAAATGCACCAGCCACTCCTCGGAAGGAAGGTTGGGCAATCTACTTCCTTATGATACCACCCCAGAAACCCAAGGAGGCGTCACTATGGGTTGGATCCAACTTGACAGCAGTGAGTTTTTGAGTTATGACAATTGACTTGATGTTCTCCATGACCATGGTCCCAAACCCACAGGCCCAAGAACTCTCTCCTTCAGAGTGGTTGGCTATGACTAAGAAATTATCATAATTTCCTTCCCTGTTAGCTCTATTACACATATGGAAATTCTTATAGCACATAAAAATACATATGTAGAAATATCTTCTGCCAAATTCATATATGGTCATGGGTATATTCCCTTTTGCCTAGACACCTGATCATTCGGCCTCTCTATTTATGTATCCACCCATAGACTAATGTTTGTTATTACTGATAATGCAGTCCTATGTATGTAAAAATATTTATCTTTGTTATCTGTAGCTCTTGTGCATCTCTTTGTATCTTCCTTTTCCTTTGTGTCAGTGTTTTGGTCAGCACTGTGGTAGTTAAGGTTGTGTGTCAACTTGGCGAGGCCTAGGTTGAGTGGCTGGGCAGATGGATGTAGTTATTCCTCATGGTGAAATTGGCCATCAGTTCCATGGTGAAAGCTGCTGGAGGAACTAAGTAGCTGTTTTATGGATGTGGTCTTCTTCTAGTATATAAGAGCAGCAATGAGAAAGGTCTGTAGCTTTTTGGCATGCTTGAACCCTGAATGTAGCTGAGTTTTCATTCAGCAGCCATGCCCTGCTGATCTTGAGACTGTTAAAGGGACTTGAATCAGTGGCCTGCCTTATGGTTTAGTAATAACAGGATTGCACATTTTACTTGTCAACCTGGGGTTTGTCAACCTCAGGAGCCAGCAGCTGCCTAAGTGGAGAAAACCTCCAGCTTCAGTGGGCTGGGAGTAAGAGGCAGAGCTGAAGCCCAGAGTTGAGGAGCTTTCGACCAGCCTCTAGAGCCTGGCACTTTGAACTTGGACTTGTAGACTCCAAAACTAAGAGAATAAGGCTCTGTTTGTTAAAGTCATCCCATTTGTGGTATATTCCTATCAGAGTGGCACTTGGTAACCAAAACACTCACTTTTGTTATATTGCCTTTCCTTTCACCCAAATCAATACTTATCTCTTACCTATTTAGCAGTTTTCTGTCCTCTCCCCTTCCATCCCTGGTAACCAACATAAAGTAAATATATGGGTTTATTTATGAAACTATTCTATTGATATATGTCTCTACACTTGTGCTGATACCACACAGCATCCACTATGGTAGCTTTGTAGTATGTTTTGAAAATTAGTGTATTAGTTGTGTGAATTCTACAACTTTCTTCTTTTTCAAGATTGTTTTGACTATCCTGAGTTCCTTATCCTTGCTAAATAAATGTTTCATATAGCTTCCGGATGAGTCAAATTGATAATTCACTAGTGGTGGATCTTCTGAGGAGTTTCAAGTCTATTTGACTTGTTGGACAGAAAAATAAGACATGAATTCTTCTGTGGAACTGTTGCCTCTTATAGGTGCTGTTGCAGTTGTTATGTGCTGTCAAATTGGCCCTGACTCATAGCGACCCCTCCTTGAGTTGCTGAGGCAGTATCACTATGGAAGTAGATTGTCCAACCTTCCTTCCAAGGAGTGGCTGGTGGGTTTATAGACCTAAATAATTAAAATTAAAATTATGTTAAAATTAAAATAATGTATGAGCTACTAACTGAAAGATTGCAGGTTTGAGGACACCCAGAGGTAGAAAGGATCTACCTCTAAAACCTCAAAATAATTGAAAATCCACAGTTCTACTCTGAAAAACATTAGCTGATAATTTTAAAAGGGAAAAAAAGTTCATTTACTTTGTGCTTGTTGGGAAATAATGATGTTTGAGAAAGAGCATTTTTCTGTTGTTCATAAATGACATTTGTCATCTTTGTTATCAATTTCATATTTTTTACTTTGTGGAGAAATTCATCTCAACTGAACCCCCATACAAGAAGCAGAATTATTGAAGACAAATATCAAATCAGCTCAGCACAAATAAACTACTGTCTCAAGTATTGGAGGTTTGTTACTGCATTATTGACTTTCTTTTTAATATGGGGCATAATATTGTATTGCTATTAGAGAAAAGATAAAATGATTGACAGAGGTTGGTTAAAATGTAAAAACACATTTGTTTTCTGATTTTTTTGTGAAAGAAATTTTGTCTGTGCATGTGTGTTGTATGGAGTATGTGTGTGTCTAGTGGGGAAGAGATATGTGGGTTGATCAATTATTTCAGGTCTAACATTGTAATTACTAACTTGAGCAAAACCATTTCTGTCTACAGTATCATTTTCCCTTAAATCCATTGCACTCTATATAGCTTATAAAAGCATAGACTTATAACAAAATTGGGTACGACTGCTGCAGACACTAATGAAGAATACAGACTCTTTCTTCCAAGTCAATAACCATTGGAATTTCTCCAAGAATCTTATATAATGGTTGTATTATAATAACACCATTGCTTAAGTCTTATCGAGAGTTATCTCTGGGGAGCATCAAAACATAACATTTTTCATCTTATGCTTAATTATTGAATCTGATTTTAACAGTTAATTATTTCTTTTGTCTGGTAGAAAATTTTAAAAATAGCTTATAATACTGGTTAAAAGAGCATTAGATATATATATAAAAAAATAATAGTTATATGAACTATGTGGGGGAAGTGGGCATTGCTCTTCCTGGCAGCTGATTTCAGAAGTATAATAAATTTAAAGGAATTGGACTTATTTATCACTGACAAGGCTTCTCCTTTCCACCTATTTTAAAGCCTCTACTACTCAGCTCGGATAATGACTTTGAAATAGAAAGTGAGTGCAATATATTTTATTCCATTTCACCATATCAATTTCCATTTTCCAAAACAATCTCCACTGAGCATCATAATCAACTGTACCACTTGTAATCACTTAGAGAAGCTGACAGAAAAGTGCTTAAAGCTATTTCAGAAAGCTCTGTTTTGGAACAATTTTCAAAATATATACTAGTCTATATTTATAGTAGTTACATGATTCTCTTAACAAATGCATATAATATTTTCCTTAATTTTGGGATGCTTGTTACTCTTTTATCTGTTATATCCCTTTATCTCAATCTGTAATGATAACAAAACCTATTTCCACTTTTGACAAATACAAAATAATTTTTTGAGCGTTTTGCTTAAATCTTTATTCCAAAGACAGTCAGCAGTTTTAACTGTTGTATACAGTGTTTTTGTCAAAGATCAAGTACAGGCAAAAGGAGATACTCTCACAAATAATGTATTTCTGTTCTTTCAAAACATGTGACTGCTGTCCTGGTAGAGAGGCACACATCCTGAAAGCAGCCTAACTGTAACTTTAATGAGTGTTTGACTGCCCCTAAGTGTGCCCAGCAGAATCTGTAGCCTGTGAGCACTACCCTGGTTTAGCCAAGTTGAGATTCTAAGGTTCCAAAGAGCCCTATGTGTGTAAGTAACAAATCCATGCAGTCCCAGTCCACTCTGCCTGGAGAATCCTCTTCCCCATTACCTCCACTGTAGGCAGGGAGCCAGCTGCAATGTGTCATCCCACCACATTGCTTTTCCCTGCAGGAGGATGGCAGAAGGAGCAGCAGACAAGAACTGCCCCTCTGTTACCTCAGCCATCTGGTTTAGAGTGGTCCACGGTGTGGAGGAGCAGGGTCGAAGACAACTTTTTGACCACATGTTGGTAGATCATAGTGGGAGATGATGGTCAGGGTGATGACATTCCCAGCCATGGCCAGGATTTCTGTGGTCTCTTTGTCCTTTATCCCAATAATGTTCTGCCCATTCACTTCGCGGACATAGTGGTAGGTGAGGAGATTGTTGTGGGCAGTGGAGCTCCCCTTGACCACAAAGACACACTTCCCCTTCTTGATGACAAAGCCCACATGGCCTGTGCTGTCCTTGTACATGGTGACAGTTTGTAAGAAGGGCCTGTCCCAAATGATCATTACGATCATCTCAGTTGACACCTTCTTCACTGCCTGGCTGGCTTTGTCTGTGCTCCAGCCAACACAGTCATGCCTATCAATTTACAGGATCTGGTTCCCAAAGAGCAGCCCCATGAGGGATATGGTGGTGTTAGCCTGGACCAGGTCCAACAAACAGGCCCTTGTGGATGGCCCTCAACCCCAGCCCAGTCTTGTCCCACTGGTCCTTGAACAGGTGGATCTCACGTACCTCCCATTTGATCTGCCCACACAGTATGCCCAGGGTGTTCCCAGACACTAGTGCCACAACTAGGCCTGGGAATGGGTGGAAGGCTGCTGCTGTATTGTCACCCTTTGGAATATGTTGAACTTCTTAGCTGGAGAGAGTAAGACCCATATAGCTTCCAAATTCTGCCAGGTTGTGATATAAAACTGGAGGCTAGTAGATGGCTGCCTACTAGACAGGAAGAACTGGCATCCTGGGTGAGGTTCTGGCCTGAACCTTAATGGCCTGGTCTAACTTCAGGTCCTCCAGAGATGGATAGAGGGTGGACATGACTGCTCCTTTGGACACCCTGCAGAAACACAGAGTGAGGAAGGAATAGGATGCTCACAGTCACTGGAGAGAAGGCAGGGCATGCTCCTCCTGCCACTTGTACCATGGAACAACTGCAGGCCAGGTGCTGCCACACATCTTCTGTCTTCCAGCGACTACTGTGAGTGCTATTCCCTCAGCAAGGTGATGGCCCTTGTTGCCCCAGCTGGAGTTTCTGCTGTTGATAGATTGATTTGGGCAGGGTAATTCCTAACGCCTGGTTAGCTGACTCACCTTGAGTGGGCTAGGAGCCCAGGTTAAAGCCTGTGGTTGAGTGAACAGGCAGGCTGCTAGGCTCAGAGAAGGAGTTTGATCTTAGTCTTAATTTTGAGGTGACATTAAGGACAAGAATAGCTTCTACTGAGAGAGGTATGTTTCAAGACCTCCTGCTCTTCCCCCCCCCACACTTTATTTATTTATTTATTTGTTTGTTGTGATTTCGGTGAAAATTTACAGATCAAATTAACTTTCCATACAGCAGTTCACATACATTTTGTCTCATGACATTGACCACAATTTACCACAATGCAACAGCTCCCCTCCCACTTCCTCCCAATAGTTACCTCTTCCCTGTGTCCATCCTTCCATGGACTTCTGATCCCCTGAGCTGTCTCCTTGTGCATAAGCAACCCTTATCTACCTCAGGTGGTGTATCTACCTCAGGTAAATGTTCAACTCATATGCCTGTCTTTTGTTTAGCAGGAAACCACAGGTGTGAGTTCAATTCCAGACCTGAAGGGCAGCTAGAGGCCACAGTCTGAGTGGTTCCACCAGGCTCTATCAGACTAGCAAATCTGGTCCCCCCTCCTTTTTTTTTTCTCCAAAAGATTTTGAGTTTTGTTCTACATTGTTCTCCCTCTCTATCAAGGATCTCCTACACAGATACCCTTCCAAGTGGGTGACAGTGGTAGCCAGGCACCATCTAGTTCTTCTGATCTTATAGTTGTATAGGCTGAGAATTGCATGGCGTACCAGTCATGAGAACTAATTGTTTCCATAAATCTTTGGTTTTCTTCGTTCTTCTTGGCTCTGGACAAGGAGAGACCCATCATTGCATCTAGATGGCAGCTTGCTAGCTTTTACGATCCTATCTGGTAGCATAGTGGCTAAAGCACTTGACTGCTAACCAGAAGGCTGGCGGTTCAAACCCACCAGCCACTCCTCGGAAGGAAGGTTGGGC
>NW_006922292.1:49320-50472 GCF_000298275.1 Orycteropus afer afer
TAGTAATGGAATGGCTGGGTCAAATGGTATTTCTAATTCCAACTTTTGAAAGAATCACCATACTGCTTTCCACAGTGGTTGTACCATTTTACAGTCCCACCAGCAGTGTATGGGAGTCCTAATCTCTCCACAATCTCACTAGCATTGGTTATTTTCTGTCTTGCTGAACATTGCTGCTAGTGCTGGAGCAATATGGTGTCTCATTGTTGTTTTGATTTACATCTCTCTAATAGCTAATGATCATGAGCATTTCTCCATATGTTTGTTGGCCGCTTGTATATGCTCCTTGGTGAAGTATCTAGTCACGTCTTCTGCCCATTTTTTTAGTTGGATTGTTTGTCTTTTTGTTATTGAGGTGTTGCAGTTTTCTATAAATTCTAGAGATAAGTCCCTTGTCAGATATGTCATTACCAAATATTTTTTTCCTAATCTGTGGTTTCTCTTTTGACTCTTTTGGAGAAGTCTGTGGAAGCACATACAACATTTATTTTTAGAAGGTCCAATCATCTGGTTTCTCTTCTGTTGTTTGTGCATTTTGAGTTATGCTTGATAGTCTATTTATGCCATGAATTAGGTCCCATAAATTTACCCCTAGATTTTCCTTGAGGAACTCTATGGTTTTAGGTTTCACATTTAAGTCTTTGATCCATCTGGAGTTCGTTTTTGTGTATGGTGTGAGGTACAGATCTTGATTCATTTTTCTGCAAATGGATCTCCTGTTTTGTCAGCACCATTTATTAAACAAACATTCTCTTCCCCATTTAATGGATTTTGGCACTTTGTCAAAGATCAGCTGACTATAGCTTGATGGATCTATTTCTAGGTTTTCAATTCTATTCCATTGGTCTATATATCTGTCATTAATCCAATACCAGATAGTTTTGACTACTGTGGCTGTATAACAGGTTTTGAAATCCGGCAGTGTGAGACCTCCTACTTTGTTCTTCTTCTTCAATAGTGTTTTGCTTATCCGAGGTCTCTTCCTTTTCCATATAAAATTAGTGATTGGTTTTTCCATATCCCTAAAGAATGTTGATGAGATCTGGATTGGGATTGCATTGAATGTGTAGATTATTTTGGGTAGAATTGACATTTTCACCTTCCTAGCTCTGGTAGCATAGTGGCTAAAGCACTTGACTGCTAACCAGAAGG
>NW_006922292.1:51319-54598 GCF_000298275.1 Orycteropus afer afer
CATAGATATTTATTATGCTTATATCTTCATGTTCAATTGATCCTTTAATCATTATATAATATCCTTCCTTGTCTTGTATGGTGGTTTTTGTCTTAAAGTCAATTTGATCAGAAATTAATATTGTCACTCCTGCTCTCTTACAGTTGCCATTTGCTTAATATATATTTTTTTTTTTCCAAGATTTGATTTTTAGTCCATTTTTGTCTTTATCTCTAAGGTGTGTCTCTTGTAGGCAGCATATTGATGGGTTTTCTTTTCTTATCCAGTTTTCAACTCTCCATCTCTTGAGTGGTGCATTTAATCCATTAACATTCAGTATAATTATTGACAAGTATGAATTTGTTGCTGTTATTTTGGTATGTGTTTTCTCATGATGCCCCTGGTTTCTTTGTTCCATATTATTTTCTGTGCTGAGCTCATTATGTTTATAAATCCTGTTATAATTTCTTTTGTTGCTGTTGTTTTAGTATTTGCTGAGTATTTGCACTTGTCCTCTTTTTTATTGTGATATTAAGGTTTATCATTTTTCTTTGAGGTTATCCTATGATATATAATTTTCGCCCCAAGTTTAGAGGAGTCCATTCTATCTTAAAACTCTTTTAACTTCCTCACCATTTAGAAGTTCTGTAACTATACAGTATTTTCCCTCTTTTTGTTTGTAGTTGTCTTCACTTGCCAATTGATGTCTCTGTTTCCCTGTTTACAATCTTGTAAGCTCATTTTCCTTTGGATATGTCCATGGCTGTGTTTTCTGGGTTATGTCATCTTGTGTATCAATGGTCAGTTGTTATTTGCTATTTTTGGTTCTCTGTTCAAAGTATTCTCTTTAGCAAATCTTGTAAGGTTGGTCTCGTTTTAACGAATTCCCTTAATTTCTGCTTATCTGGTAATCTCCTAATTTCACCATCATATTTGAGAGACAATTTTGCCAGATATGTAATTCTTTGTTGAAAATTTTTCTCCTTCAGGGTTTTATATATACCATCCCATTGCCTTTCCGCTTGCATGGTCTCTGCTGAGAAATCAGAGTTAATTCTTATTGGCTGACTGTTGTAATAACTTTTTGTTTTACCCATGCTGCTTTCAGGATTCTGTCGTTGTCTTTGGTTTTCATAAGTTTGATGATGAGATGTCTTGGTGATTTTCTTTTGGGGTCTATCTAGTTTCTGTTTGTTGAACTTCCTGAATGGATATATTCTCATCTTTCATCATGTCAGGGAATTTCTCCAACAAATCTTGGACAATTTTCTCAGTGGTTTTATTTTTCTCTTCCTTTTCTGGAATTCCAGTGACATATTGGTTATTCCTTTTGATGGTATCTGACATGAACATTAGGCTTTCTTCATTTTGTTTTGATTTTTTTTTCTGATTGATCCCTTTCCAAAAAGTATTCAGGTATTTCTCTTCAATTTCATTAATTCTGTCTTCCATTTCATCAATTCTACTCCTTTACCCTTCCAATGTGTTATCTATTTCTGACAATTTAGCATTAATCTTCTGGATTTCTGTCTGCAGATTTAGAATCATTTCTAATTTTTCATTTATTTTGTCATTTGATTCTTTTATTTTCTTCCAAAATTCTGCTAAGTTTTTTTCTGTGTTTTCTTTGGTCTCTCTCTTAATCCTTTGAAGATACCTAAAGATAATTCTTTTGAATTCCTTTTCAGAGAATTCCAATGTTCCTTCTTCCTAAAGGATGTGTTCTGGGTCTCTATCCTGCTCCCTTGTTTCTACCACTTTATCCTGTTGCTTTGTGTGGACTGTGATGGTCTGTTGTCTCTGAGACATTGTGGCATTGTTCTATTTAGATATCTGTTAACTGTTTTTGAGGAGCAGCCAAGGGTGATTCAGGCTCTTCTTAGTGTTTTTTTTTTTTTTTTAATTGTTGGCCCATTGGTAGAGAAGGAGCTAGTGGCTGTCGCTCAGTAAGTGAAGTTGCAGGAAGTGTGGGTGTAGTTTTGTCTTATGGGGACTGTTGCTGTCTCCCACTCAGTTAGACAAAAATTACAATTGAATAACAATCAAAAAAATAAAAGCACATGGACAAAAAAACACCATGTAATCACACTGGAACAGTAACCAAAAAAATAAAAAAAGGGAAAAGGAAGAAGAAAAAAAATAAGAAAACCTTCAATATCTGGAGATAGGACACTAAGAGAAGAAAATAGAGAAAGAAAATAATGAGGGAAAAAAATGGGAAAAATGCAAAAAGAAAAACAAAAAATGGAGTTCACCAGGAGAAAAAAGGGATTTCTTTTTTTTTTTTTTTTTCAATCTGGAACCTGGAAAAGAAAAATAGCTGAAAACTAGGACGTGGGAGGGGACAAATCAAGAATAATAATAAAAAGTAGAAAAGTATTAGTAATAATAATAGTTTTAAAACAAACAAATACCAGCATACTAAACACCAGAAAAGAAAGTGAAAAAGAAAAAAAAAAGTAGAAATAAAAAAAGGGAAAAAATTTGATGGAGGACAGGACAGGGCACCCAGGCTCCATCCGAGCACACAGACTGGGTTGGAGTTCCTGCAGGCCCAGAAGGCGGGTGGGAGTGGGGGATAGCTGCACCTCCATTCACCAAGCAGTTGTGGGATATAAGAGTAACAAGAGGAGTGTTGAACCTTTTCAGTCGTGCAGGTCCAGAGTGTCCTTGGTGTTGCTGGCTAATAGAACCTCTTCTTAAGCCCCTGGAATCTGGTAGAGCATTGTCACTTTAAATATCCAAAATGGTCAAGCCACTTATGAACATTCAAAATGGCAGCACGCTCTGGACAGGCAAAAGTCCACAGCTCAGCACTCCTTTCTCAACCTTCTCTTTTTATTCCCCAGCCACCAGAGCAGCCCTCTGTGTAGTCCCTTTGTAGCAGGCTGACTTTTAGGTTAATTCTTAGGTCCTTCCACCACCTGGCACTCTCCAAGCTGTCTGTGCCATCAGGATCACTCAGGATCACTGCCAGACCGCAGCTCTGTATGTCTTCTTTTTTGGTATTTTCATGCAAATTCTTCTGCTAATTAGGGTTTAGTCTACTTGTATATCATTCCCTTCAAGACTCAGGGGTCCAGGATTATCTTCTGTGTCTGTGTTAATTGATTCCCCTTTTCTTTGTTAAAGAGTGTCTGTGCAGTCTTTCTGCCTAGTCCACCATCTTACCAGAACTCAAGACTTCCTGCTTTTTTCTTGAGGAAATCTAGACTTGGGCTGGACACCAGTCCTGTTGAGCACAGGGAAGGCAGTTAGGTGACAGGAGTTTCTCTCTCTCTCTCTCTCTTTTTTTTTTTT
>NW_006922292.1:55938-68155 GCF_000298275.1 Orycteropus afer afer
TGGTTCAAACCCACCAGCCACTCCTCGGAAGGAAGGTTGGGCAATCCTACTTCTGTAGTGATACTGCCTCAGAAACCCAAGGAAGGGTTGCTATGAGTCAGGGGTGACTCGACGGCAAATAACAACAACAACAACAATTACTACTTTATTTCTGAGAGATGGCATAAATACTATGATATAACATATATTTTAATGAACTTTTGTAGTATAACAAAAATGGCAGAGTTTGGTTGAAATGAAAACATAAAGAGCTTTTTTTGAGGAGTAAGGCAATTTGCAAACTGGGAGTCAAGAAGTCCAGAGAGGCCTCTAAACTAAATGATGCAAGGAGGAGACAAGTCAGAGAGTATATATAAGAGAATATAAGGAAATTCATTAAAAGCACAGTGATTTGTTGACATTTAGGTAATATTACAAAACTGGGTGATGGTATATCTGATATATAAGATATAATATATGTTTCTAAACTTGTTTTTTATAAAGTTACAAAGCAGTTAGTAAATTAGATACATCTAGCCTCAAAACAATGAGACCCTCTTTGTGGGATTTCAGGGAGGACATGCATACTTCTAAAGTTTGTTTTGAGTAGGCATCTGTTCTGAGAGCTCATTTGGACTTGGCTTGCTAGGCAGAAAAAAAATACCTGTAAGCAAATGAAATAACACAATTTTCTGGAATTGTTTACCAAATAATTTTTTTCAGAATATAGTGGAGAGTTACAGGAATGACAGGTTGTATTCCTGATGGAGAGGTTACTTTTCATTCAAAATGTAGTTTTAGCCTCAGATCTTAGCATACCATCCTGTGTTGGGGATCCTAAGTTAGTTTATTGGGCTCTTGCTCATTTCTAAGTGCTTGAATTCTATTGTATATATGCAACAGAATATATCACATGAGTAGGTATAAAAATTAACTTTAGACATTTATTTCCTTCCCCTTATTGAGAAAGTTGACCACTTAGCTTCAACTTAAGTCAAAATTTGTTATTGATGGGAGTTAACATTAATCAAACAAACAAAAAATTGTAATACTGAACTTTAAAATGTGAAAGTATACAAGACTAAACACCTCTCCCTAAATTGAAGTTTTGAAAGAGCAGTACTTCTCAGCATATAGCCTGCAAACAGCCAGGATAATGGAGTAGAGTCCATATGGACAAATTGGAGAACAGAAAAGAGACTGGGTTCCCCATATTCATCTGATCCTGCTTTTTCACAGACTGAAAGGAAAATCAGTGAGAAAAATAATTTTTCCATTCTCTGATAATAGACTCTACACATATGTCTTCCAAAACATTGGAAGACAACAAAGATTTGGGTTTAGATGGATCATATATTACAATGTCCACAGTGGTTTAAAAATAGGTACTGATTTAAATCAATTTAAAAATCACTGTAAAAGCCTACTTCTTGGAAGAAATATTCACGAGAAGGTTTTTAGATAAATGTAGAGTATTGGCGGGGATTTGAGATTCCCCACAATTTATAGTGTAACATGTTGTTGTCGTTGTTATGTGCCCTCGAGTCGGAACCGACTCATAGCCACCCCTCCTTGGGTTTCCGAGGCAGTATCACTATGGAAGTAGATTGCCCCATCTTCCTTCTGAGGAGTGGCTGGTGGGTTTGAACTGACCGCCTGCTGGTTAACAGTCAAGTGCCTTAGGCACTATGGAACAGGCAATGATTAAAATAAGTCATGCTATTTAAAAATAAAAGTGGTATATTAAATTCTTATTTATTTGCAATAAAAGGGTTAAGCACAATGAAAGGGGGAATACAATAAATAAAATATCATCATATAATAACCTTGATAAAGTATACTAGTTTGGACTAATTTGGCAGGGGAAAGAGAAAGTCCTTTCCTGATATTATCATAATGAAGAAACAAAATTTTATTTCAACCTGTCAGAATGCAAGATAACTTGGGTGAATGTTCTGAATGGTTAAACACATTGAAACAACAGAATGTTGAATAACGTTCATGAATAACATTACTTAGCACAAAACCAAGGCAAGTAAGAATATTACAAAAAGAAAAAAGGAGAGAGGAAGCTCAGAACAGAAAGTGATAAAACCTGGAGATCCTGGATGGAGTGGGAGAAAAAATGTGGACGAAAACCCAAAAGCAAAAAAAAAAAAAAAAAAGACCAGAATTATTGGTCAGAAGGAGTCTGATGAAACCTCCAAGACCATGGCGCAGGGTTAACCTTTGGGCCTAGTACTGCAGTCACTCCCATGGATTGGCCCTCAGCCCAACAATAGAAAGATCTACATGCAGAACACCTATCCCAAGGCAATACACCCACCTATTCTAGGGAGATACACCCCTTAGAGAAATCGGCCATGGACCAACAAAGGGACAGCATTTACATAGAGGGAAAGCTGGACAGACAGGAGTGCGTAGTTAAGAAGGACACAGGGAGGGCGTAGTCACAGGGACAGGATGGGGGAGAGTTTGTTATGGTTGAGGATGGTAATTGGGGCATAAAATCAATTGTACAGGAACTGTTGAATGTAAAACAAGTTTTGCTGTGTAAAATTGCACCAAAAGCACAATAAAATTAAAAAAAAAAAAAAGAAAAGAAAAATATAAATGTGTGGTGCATTTAATATGTGCTGACCTATTTAGAAATCAAATTGGAGACATTAAGTGTAAAAAATATTTTGTGTAGTTGTCAAAATGGTATGGAATCAGATCTCATATAAATTCAGGTTGGAAAAGTGGAGAATCACCATCAGCATCAGCCAAAAGCTGGTTCCTATGAGGTAGAGGTGAGATGTACCTCCTTCCTCCAAACTTTTCACCCATTCTGACACCAGCTGTCCCTTCCATGGCACCCTCTACTTCTCTTCTGGATTTGAGTATTTGTTGCAATAGCTACATAGAACTCATAGACATACTTACACTCATGGGATTTATCAATGAAGTAATAAATTCAACTAAGAATTAGGATCAACAAGCTACAATGCAAGGTCAGGAATTATGTAGGCAAAGTCTTGAAGGCTCCCCTGAAGTGGAGAGCACATCCTCCCTTATTCAGTACAGAACAGTTCCCTCAGATCCTCCTGGGGCATGCCCTCTGTGGACAGGCCTCATCTCAGCCCCCTCAAGACAGTCTTCTCTCAGCCCCCTCAGGAAAGGTTCCTCTTAGTCCTGACCTCTTCCTTTCTTGGGCAAGTTTTACAGAGCTCTTTACCACTGTCTATGAGTTCCTGGAAAACCCCACTCTACCAGCAAGGCTCCACCTGAATGTTCTCAGCTCTCTTGCTCCATGGGCCAAAAAGTCTATTGTGCCATGTAACTCCCAGGGCTGGGAAGCCTACCATGCTGTCTTGTGGTTTCTGCCATCTTATACCACTATATTCCACAGCATTATTGTTCTCTCTCTCTCCTGAGTCTGGAAAGTTGTCAGCAGAATGACCATAGGTCTGAAAGATGCACTCCACTCCTAGCACTTCTTTGTGATAGCAATGAAATCACCTTCTCTTTTTCTGGGATTGTCACATTTTAGGCTTAATGGGATGGTAAAACTGACCTATCCCCTACAAGGGTTCCATCCATTTTATTTTCATTATTATCAAGCTGTCCAACCTCTTGGTGGGCCACAGATACCTTATTTGCATAGTCTTATCCACTCGTTTTTTGAGAATCATAGGATCAGTGCTAGAAGGGCCATATGGAATTGTTTACTTTACTGCAGCAGTCTTAGTTCTGACTAGTTGTGTTTCAATCTTCATTTGCTAATTACGACATCCTCATACCCACTTTCCAAATACATATAATTATCTGTTAAAAATTATCTCTATTTTCCAAAACGTAGTATAGCTTTTTGCATCTGTACAGTGGGATGACTATTTATTAATAAACTAAATATTAATAGAAATTGAATATGTTCATAAAATATGTTTCCATATTACAAAAAAAGATCCATGTATACTTTTATAATTAATCCACAACAGTGTACAGGCACAAAAATCTAAGAAGCTGACAATAAATCCTTGTATAATATCTTCACTTCCTGATTTATACCCTATATTGCCTAAGGCATTTGACTGTTGACCACCAGCTATTCCTTGGAAAGAAGATAGGCAATCTACTTCCATAATGATACTGCCTCAGAAACCCAAGAAGGGATCGCTATGAGTTGGGTTCTATTCAACAGCAGTGAGCATGGGCATATGATAGACTATTATGTTTTACAATAAATGTTTTATTATAGGACAGTTTTCAATTAACAGAAAAAGTGAAAATATCAGCGTTCCTATAAATCCTGCACCCAGTCTCTCCTATTGTTTACATTTTACATTAGCATGGTACATTTGTGACAATTACTGAATTTATATTGATACATTATCATCTATTGGTTTATATTTTATTTGAATTTTCCATATTATTTTACCTATTGTCCTTCTTATATTTCAGGATCCAATCCAAGATTGCATATTATATTTGCTCATTAAATCTTAGTCACCTGATTTTTGGATCAGTTACTCAAATTTTCTTTTTCTGTTGATGACATTAAAAGATTTTGAATAGTTTTGGTCCAGTATTTTGTGGAAGATCCCTCAATTTGGATTTTCCTGGTATTTTTATCATTATTGCATTGGGGTTATGTATTATTGGAAGAAAGACCACAGAAGTAAAATGACATTTCCATCACAGCATATCAAGGATGCATACAATCAACATGACATCACTGTTGTTGTTAACCTTGATCATCAGGCTGAAGTAGGTTTTGTCAGATTTCCTCATATAAATGTCTCTTTTATCCATTTTCTACACTATAATCTTGGGAGGAAGTCACTATGTACAGGTTACATTTAAGGAGTGGGGAATTATGCTCCTTTTTCTTAAAGGTGGAGCATCTACAGAGTTTATTAAAATTGCTGTACAGGATATTTGCTTCTTTATATTTTCACTCATTAAATCAGTTATTTATATCAATGTGGACTCTTCAACATTTAGTTTATATTTTATATTATAAAACAACATAATTTATTTCATTGTTTGAATTATTTAGCCATTAGGAGCTCATTCCATTGCCATCCCTGTCCTTTTGACATACCCCAATATTACTAGGTATGACTGTTTTATTGCTGATGGTGTTTTTTAGCACTTTTTTTTTACTTTATGACACACAAACACACAAATGATCAAGGAGTAATTTGCATATTTTCTGAACCAGTCTTAAATCATACAAATAGCCACGTTTAGTGCCTAAAGCACTTGACTGCTAACCAGGAGGTTGGCGGTTCAAACCTATCAGCTACTCCTAGGAAGGAAGGTTGGGCAATCTACTTCTGTAGTAATACCACCTCACAAACCCAAGAAGGGGTTGCTGTGAGTCAGTTCCGACTTCATGGCACATAAAAACAACAACAACAACATTAACATTTTTAGAGAGATACATTAGAAAGAAGATCATGATACTAGGTTTGTCTTAGCTGACAAACAAAAAGAAGCAAGTGTCCTTACTTATAGACACTCTCAGATATAAAGCAAGTAAATATATGTGTGTGCATTAATATAGACATATTTATGCTATTTATAAATATTTACGAATGCCCCACCTCAACTCTCATTGGCCAAATTGCTTAATATAACTAATAGTATGATTTTAGAATGCAAAATATTTGAGGTCAGGTGCTAATTAAGACATGAGAACTACTGTTTCTTCATCTTTAAGTTTTAAGGAAATTTGAGTACCTTTGCTTACTTACTTATTATAAGTGGCTAAACATTTAAGTAAGGAGTTATGGTGGTGAAGTGGGCAAGGAATTTTGCTGCTAACCTTCTGGTTAGCAGTTCAAACTCACCAGCTGTTCCATGGGAGAAAGATGAGACTATTTGCACCTGTAAAGATTTACAGCCTTGGAAATCCAATAGGGGTTGCTATGAGTCAGAATTGACTCGATGGCAGTGGGTTTGGTTTTTGTTTTTAATAATTTAATTAAATAAAGTAAATGTGGAAAATAAATTAATAAAAAGCACTTCATCTAAAATAAGGGGAAAACATACCATAAAATACTTTGTCCCATCTGAAAGACAATTTGATTGGCAGAGTTATTTAATTCCCTATAATTTAGTCCTTAGTAAGCAAAGATGGTTATACTTAGCTGAACCCATAATGTTCAACACATTTTTGAAAATTAATAACTTATGACTCTGCATTCCCAGTTGAATTTTCATTATTTTATTTCACTTGCATTAAAGTATATCACAGTTTCATCCCTGACAAATTTCAGATGTGGGTTTTGAAGTCACCATTATCCATATGGAGCAAAGTATCTTGGAATGGTTATTCCTTTATAGATTGTATATATACTACATATCAACTTGTGGAGAGAACTGTAAGAAACAAAATGAACATCCATTATTCACATTTTAATTCTGTAAACACAAATAAATATGGGATTTTCATTCAGTCACTAACTTGAGTGTAAGTGGTTCAAAACTACACAGCAAAATCATGGAAGAAAGGCTTGGCAATCTGCTTATGTAAAGATTATAACTAAGAAAATTCTATAGACCAATTCTACTCTTTAACACATGAAGTCACTGTGATACATAACTGATTCCACATCAGCAGTTTGATGGTAGAAAATTTACATTTTCCCCTAGATTATTTTTATACAGAAACAGAACTTGTGCCTGAATAAAAACAGGTCAGAATTAGTAGTTTCAGGATATATCAGTTAATATTTTAGCATAAACCATTGTTTCTACATTTTAAGGGCTGAAATCTACCTTAATGACTTAAGAGCAGCTTTGAATGAGATTAAAGTACCACTTACTGCTATTACATAGAAAATTATATGGGTTTTTTCAGTGCTAAATATAAAGTTTTATTTTCATATTGTAAAATTAGACTTAACAATTATATCTGCAAACTCATCAACTGCAGAAAGAATGGCACAATGTCAAGTATATATTTAAGCCATTATACTTATTTTGGCAGATATCATCCAATATTTAATTGGCTTTCTTCCAACAAGTCCATAAAATCTATCAGTTATCTGGAAGTAAATGCATCAAATAATTCATCTTGGAGTACACCAGGAAGTGAAATTAGTTAGCTAACAATGCATGTAGGCTTAATTCAGCTTTCTTATGTGAGTTTGACTGCAATTTCAATGCAAAATTATCAATTGCAGTGTTGAAAATTCAATACTGCAAAATTTTAGTTTTTCAATCATTATCTTCATTTTGTTGGAGACAACCTAATATTGTGTTTTCAACTGCTTCCTATAGGTCCTTGCTCTCTTCTTTCTAGTGGTAAATTTGCCATCTGTTCCAGAATATGTCTATTTATGTACCTTAATTGTCATAACAATATAAGAAGTCACACTTATTGGTCAATTGGCAATCCATATTGAATATTTGAAGCAGGTTTTTTTTTTTTTTTAGAAAAAAGGATACCCTTAAGTTACCTACCTATTCTGAATCTTTACTAACTTTGGAGAAATAAAATTTACCAATCATTTTCTGAAATTATATACAGTAAAATATTTTCTCTAATATTCTAAATTTTGCTTTTATTACAAATCTACATCTTTGGAGAATTTTTTATTTAGGCAATGATTAAGCCCTTAATGGAATGTGTGTTAATAAATTTTGATTTGCTATTCTTCTATTTAAGTATAATAAAGAACATAATAACTACCTGTAGAATCTTATTATTATGTTAGCTTAGTGATTATATCAAGAAGTATTGTCATATCTTAGTATTCTTAGTGTACTAAAATATAAGATATAAAATGATTTCGTATACTAAGGTCATATCTTAGCATGGGAATTCCAGAACACTTATTACAGGTTTCCTCATGAAAACTTATACATAGACCAGGATCCTGTCGTTCAAACGAAACAAAGGGATACTGCATGGTTTAAAATTAGGATGAGTGTTTGTAAGGGTTGTGTCCTTTCACCATACTTATTCAATCTGTATGCTGAGCAAATAATCTGAGAAGCTGGACCATATAAAGAAGAACACAGCATCAGGATTTAAGAAAGACTCATTAAAAACCTGTGATATACACATGGCACAACCTTGTTTGCTGAAGGTAAAAATGACTTGAAGCACTTACTAATGAAGATTAAAGACTTCAGTCGGCCAGGTGGATTACACCTCAATGTAAAGAAAACTGAAATCCTCACAACTGGACCAATAATCTTGACAAATCATGATAAATGGAGAGAAGATAGAAGTTGTCAAAGATTTCATATTACTTGGTTTTGCAATCAACACCAAAGGAAACAGCAGACAAGAAATCAGATGATGTATTTCCCTAGGCAAATGTGTTGTAAAAGACCTTTTTAAAGTGAAGAGCAAAGATGTCTCTTTGAAGACCAAGGTGCACCTTACCCAGGCCATGGTGTTTTCAATCACCTCATATGCATGTGAAAGCTGGAGAATGAGTAAGGAAGACTGAAGAAAAGTTGATGCCTTTGACTTGTAGTGTTGGCAAAGAATACTGAAAGTACCATAGTCTGCCAGAAGAACTAACAAGCCTGTCCTGGAAGAAGTGTAGCTGGAATGTTTTTTTGGAAGTGAGAGCAGCCAGCCTTTGTCTTATCTACTTTGGTCATCTTGTCAGAAGGGATCATTCCATGGAAAAGGATATCATGCTTGGAAAAGAGGAAGGTCAGTGAAAAAGGAGAAGGCCCTCAATGGGATGTATTGACCCAGTGGCTGCAACAATGTGTTCAGATATAGCAAGCATTGTGAGACTGGCACAGGACCAAGCAGTGTTTCATTCTTTTGTACATAGGGTCTGTATGAGTTTGAGCTTACTTGACAGCACTTAACAACAACAAGATCTTATCTTACTGTTCTTCAAAATATGGTCCACTCATGTATTTAGATGTATAACTTTTTTCCTACTGGCTCATGATTAGAAAAGGAAAGAAATTCAGATTAATGAAAAATATTTAGAATTTTTCATAGAATTGTTAGAAAGTGATTATATGTTTGTTGAATCTTATAATAAAAATAGAACTACTATATATCTTTGATAATTTAAATTTATTCTTTGTTTAGCAAACATATTCTTTCTCAATAAATTGGAATTAAAAAAAAAGGGCTTTCAATCTAGGTAGTCTGATAAGCACTGCACAACCTCATATGGTATCTTCTTCAGCAGAACCTATAGAAACTTATTAGTATTCACCGTAAGACAAAACCTCCCTGAAACAAATTGGAAGCATATGGTTTGATGCATGTTTCTTGCTTTGTTTCAGTTATTTATTTATTTATTTGTTTGTTTATTTTGCAATTTCTTAGTAAAGTCTCACATTTCCAAAATGTTTCCCCTTTGCCTTCTTCATTAGTATTACAACAATGCTTCCTGGTAGGTATGTCATGAAGACAGATTGAAACTATAAATATAATTGGCTTGCTCAACACTTTAGCCCGGAAGATATATCTAGTTTATGGAATTCATTATTGTTATTTTGTATTGTTATCTTTTCAGTACACAGAAAAAGTATCTCAATCCTTATGTCATCACCAACATAACCAACACAACCAACATAACATAAGTACTGATGCTCCCTAAAAAAAGCAAAAAAAAAAAAACTCAGTGCCACCGAGTTGTATCCGACTCATAGCAACCCCACTTTGGGTTTCCAAGTTGGTATCACTATGGAATTAGATTGCCCCATCTTCCTTCCAGTGAGTGGCTGGTGGGTATGAACCACCAGCCTTCTGGTTAGCAGTCAAATGCGTTAGGCACTCCACCACTGATGCTCCCTAAAGAGTAATAGTTCTTGCCAGAAGTAATATGGTAATCTTAGGTTTCAATTTCTGGTAAAAAAGAAAGAAAGAAAGCTACAGACTAAATATGGTAAAACTTATAAATGAACTAATACCTGGTGGGTAGAGAAATGCAACCGATAACTCACCTGATTTGTTCATAGTCATAATACTGTTGAGGATGCTGAGAGAGTCCAGGGACCTGCCGTAGCAACAGGCACAAACCAGGGAAACAGGTTCTTGTGACTTTATAATTTAACATTTCTTGTTCTCATTTCTACCATGTGACATGCATACTTATCTAGTTCAAGTCTAAATGCTCAGCTTTGAAAAGCAAAAGAGAGAAAACTACTAATTTTAAATCATTGAAATTATTCCAGTTAAAACAATATGTTCTTTGAATAAAAGTAATTTACATAAGCTTCTTTTTTTTTTCTTTCTCACATGCATTTATATTCCAACTGAATTCTTTTGGATGGGCCCCAAGTAAGTCTCATGACACCTATGTTCTTTCTTGTCTTCTAAGCAATCTGTAGAAATAATTTTTTCTTCGTATCTGGTTTGTTAGACTATATAAAAAGAAATGTGTGATGGAGAAGATGGATAGTCAGAGAAATGGTCAAGTGTTCTGAGAATTTACTTGCATCAGTTTTGAGGTTCCTGTTTCTTAAGTTATGGACATCCAAATGAAAAAGAGTGATCAGTTCATCAGAAAGGCTTGAGCATGTCATGCAAATTCTTTTCAGTATTTAATAAGTAAAAGTCTCTTATTACATAGAATCATAAAATTAAAATCTGGAGACTCTACTAAGTGCATGCAGTTAGCTCTACTTACCATGGAACAAAACTTCAAGAAAGAAAAACAATTAAATGTTTAAAGTAATCTCTTGAAGTATTCATATTGTATTAGGTATTATAAATAATCTAGAGATGATTTTAAATATACTGGAAGATGTGCATAGGCTATATGCAAATATTATACCGTTTGATGTAAGTGACTTGAGCATCCACAGATTTTGGTATCCATGGGAATCCTGGGACTAATCGTTCATGGATACCAAGGGACAACTGTATATAAGTATAAACCCAAACTATAGACTATATGGACCGGTCAGTGTTTCATTCTGTTTTATACAGGGTCATTATGAGTCAGAACCGACTTGACAGCACCTAACAACAACAACAACAACATAGACTATGTACCTATTTATGTTCCCTGGGTATACTCACTAGCAATTAGAATTACTTTTTTTTTTTCTTATTTATGTGTTTATTTCTTTTAGATAAAACTTCTTTTAGGACCCCTTTGATTTGCTCCTTATCCAGAAATTATATATGCCTTTAGAAGAAGTTGTTTTTTGTTTATTTGGTGAATATTTATTTTTCTGTATATAAAGAATTTGTAACCTGCTCTTTTAATTTACTATGCCTTTATCATGTTTAGTAGACACACTTGAAGGTGCTTTCCTATAATTCACACCCTAGTATAATTCCCATCCTCCTGATTATAAGTGGACCCTGTGACTTGTTTCTATCGAAAAGAATATAACAAAGGATGTCACTCTTTTTTTTGTTGTTGTTGTTCTGGCTTTTTTAAATAAGATTCCATCTTAGCAGACTGGAAAGAGAAACTTGCTTAGAGGCCTGCAATAAGCAAACAGCCATGTTGCAGATGGCCTTTAAATAGGACCTTGTGGAAGGGAGCTAGAGATAGCCTCTAGGAGCAAAGGCAGTCTCCAGTCAGTAAGGAGGTGGGTCCTCAATCATACAGCCTCAAATCAATTATTTTTACCAACACATGAACTTGGAATAGGACCCTAAATTCCAAAAGGAAAGCAAATTAGTTGACACCTCATTCACAGACTCCTGACCCAATGCAAGCAAGATCATAAATGTGTGTTGTTTTAAGTCAGCAAATTTCTGGTCATTTGTTGTGGAGCAATAGAAAAGTAATGAGCCATTTATTAAATAAAATCTTCATAACTTCTTTGTTGTTGTTGTTGTTGTTAAAGTTACCTATTATGCCAAGACTTTAACATTTAAAAATTTGTATAATCAGTTCTTGAATATTGGACATTGATATTTTTGGCTAATATTTTCTATAATAAATATTACTATTTGTCTATATTTTGTTGTTGTTGTTATGTACTATTGAGTCAGACGTGACTCATAGTGACCCCTTCTTGGATTTCTGAGGCAGTATCACCATGGAAGTAGATTGCCCAACCTTTCATCTGAGGAGGGGCTAGTGAATTCGAACTGCCAGCCTTCTGGTTAGCAGTCAAGTGCCTTAGCCACTACACTATCATAGCTCCCTTGTCTGTATTATGAAGTTGTTGTTGTTGTTGTTGTTATGTGCCGTCGAGTCAAACCTGACTCATAGCGACCCCTCCTTGGGTTTCCGAGGCAGTATCACTACGGAAGTAGGATTGCCCAACCTTCCTTCCGAGGAGTGGCTGGTGG
>NW_006922292.1:68255-70233 GCF_000298275.1 Orycteropus afer afer
TATATCCAAAAGATAGAATTCCAAAAATGTTATTAATTCATAATATTATAATTAGTATATTAATAATTTTATTGTCATATGTTTAAATTGCTTTTCCAAACACTTTTCTGTTAAGGAGTATCTATCCATCTATCTATTTATCATCTATCTATCTAAAATGCCTGAAATATACGAGCACTCTGTTTTTCTTGGCATTAGGTGAGTAGACTCTCTATAAATATATGTGTGTGTATCTATATATGTATATAGACACATATATAGATATCGACATAGGTACATAGATACATACACACACTACATATATAGCATGGTTTATATCACAGTTTTCAGTTTAAGAATGTGACACAATGTATTTATTAGTTATATATATATAGTAGAATTTTACATTATATTGTTGTTTCTTGCTATGTGCTGTCGAGTAGGATCTGACTCATAGTGACCCCTCCCTGGGTTTCTGAGGCACTATCACTATAGAAGTAGATTGCCCCATTTTCCTTCTGAGGAGTGGCTGGTACGTTTGAACTTCCAGCCTCCTGATTAGCAGTCAAGTGATTTAGGCACTATGCTAAGCTCCGTTATATTATATTAGTACACATTTTTTGTTTTGGTTTTGCTTTAGATGCAGGTTTACCATTATCTTTTTAGATATGTTACATAAAATGTTACTCATGAATGAGATTATTCAAATACTATTATTAGCAGTCTACAGAAAAACAATATTTTAAAATGAATACACTCCTTCTCACTTATTGACATGATTAGTTTCCAAAGACCAGGTCATTATATGAAAATCACCATAATGAGAAAACAGAGGATGACTACATCATTACATAATTGCCAAATTACCTCATAACCTAACTGCCACATTATCATTACCTAATGACTTAACCATCACAGCCAGTGATGGTTGCACCTCCACATTTGTTACTGCCAAACATAAGCCATTAATGTGAAAAATAGCATATAAACTTTACATTATTGTTTTAAGTGTAAATGGTCCTTTAACAAGATAGTTGAAAAGTGAGAAGTAGAGGTAGTTGTGTTTTTCAAATTATTTAGATTTAACATTTTGTGAGGAAGAAATGAAGAAGAGAGAAACATAATTTTCACTATCTTTCATTTTATATCTACTTTATTTTACCACGTACATGCATTACTTACTCTAGTACAATGAGTGAAAAGAAATTAAATTTCTTTTGAACAGCATGCATGATTGTTTCTAAAACAGATATATTGTTCTTGTTCTTGTTGTTGTTGTTGTGTGCTGTCGAGTCAGCCCCAACTCATAGCGACCCCTCCTTGGGTCGCCAAGGCAGTGTCACTACGGAAATAGATTGCCCAACCTTCCTTCTGAGGAGTGGCCGGTGGGTTTGAATCGCCAGCCTTCTGGTTAGCAGTCAAGTGCCTTAGGCATTATGCTACCAGAGCTCCTAAAACAGACATATTAAGACCTCCTAATTTATAAGTTAAACAGTTTTATTCATCCCATGTACAGACAAAAAATGTCCATAGTTTACATTTAATTTTCCCTGACCTTGATCTTGTCCCAACAAATATACTCAGGAATCATATCTGTCATTTACCCCTTCCTTCCACTTGTTCATGGCCTCTTTAACTCTACAGGCTTGTGCCTCTCAGCTTGTGAGCTTTCTTAATTCTCTCTGATCCAACAAAAATAAGGATGTGGTGGTTTCAGCAGCATTCTTCATGTCTTTTTGGGGAAAAATGCACAGTATTTTAGTATCTGTGATGTCAATACAATTTTACAATTTAAAAAGTAATTGTCATTAGCATTTCTTACTTAATCATCATAAAACACTTATATGATATTTTTTGTACAAGTTTAAAATTGGGGGAAATTTATTTCCCTTAATTATAAAACTGTGGAACAAGTGTTGCAATTCAACTTGTTTGATCTGAAATCATATATTCTCTCCACCATGTTCATTTCCATGGTTCCCACCTCCACATGTCACAT
>NW_006922292.1:70473-78991 GCF_000298275.1 Orycteropus afer afer
AGCTCCCATTCTGACTCATAGTGACTCTAATTCTGACTTATAGTGACTCCACTAGGTTTCTGAAAGCTGTAAATCTTTACGGAAGTAAATTGCCCCATCTTACTTTCATGGAGCAGCTAGTGGGTTTGAACCACTGAACTTCTGACTAGTAGACAAATGTCTTATCCACTACACAATCAGAGCTCCTGCCAAATAATGTTAGGTGCCTCTAGTTGGGTCCGACTCATAGTGAAAAAATGAAAAACTGCCTGGTCCTACACCAGCATCGCAATCTATGCTATACATGAGCTCATCTTTGCAGCCACTGTCATATTAGGGCCCTATAATCTCAATAAGTGATTTTAGTGGTAGTATCACAATTGTAATTTTAATATTAATAAAAGATGACGTTTCAGCAAAAATACAGAAATTTTTGATTGAACAAAGATTTCTAGTTTTCACGTTTCTCTCCTCATATTCAATGCAGCCAACTGGTTCTTTTCAACTGCTTTTCAGGGAAACGTAGCAGGAAGCAAAACCATATCTTCAGTAGTCTGGGTAATAGCTTGACACACTGTTTAAAAAGAATCCCAGCTGTGTTGTTTCATAACTCATATGTTTGAAAGCTTCTGCTGAGTTTTCTACATGTAGGGAATGGCTTTGCCTTATTTGCCACTCCAGCTTGTGTTATTTCAAACATTCTGCTCAAAGAAAATTTCAAGTTCTAAGCCTTTTTCAGAAACCACACATGCCTGCTCTACACAGAAAAGAATGCCACTGTCAATGAATATTTTCACTGGACACATTTGCCTTTCATGGCAAAATGTGCTCAACCACTTTGTGTGTTCCTGGTTCTAACTACTTACCATCATCCTGTTCTGAGGCTCTGAGGAATATTGCAAGCAATGAACCATGCTGCCAACAAAAAAGTATCTGTGTGTGACCACACACAGACCTCTTTGCCTTGGAAACAACCTGACAGTGACAGTCTTGTTGGTATTTTATTTTAAAATAAGTAGAGAAAGGCTCATGTTTGTCATACATAAACTCATTTAGTTTATTGCTAGATAGTCATGGTACAGCACACAGATAAGACTCCAAAATATTCATTTAGTCCTGGAGAGTCAAGAGGGTATATTTAGCCAATAATTAAATACAAATCTTCAGTCCTCAGGAAATTACCTATAATAAGTGGTCTTGAGAAGGCATGGCCAGCAATTTGTTCTCCTCAGAGGCCCCTTATAGCCAGGGCCAAAGTAACAAGCAGTGAGAAGTCTCTGACAAAGCCTCAGTTTTTAGAGAGAATCAGAGACTTTATCAAAAGAAAGTCTTGACTCCACCTTGCTCTCTTTCGGGAACCATAAACCCTGGGTTTTATTGTGATATATTCCTTCTGTTCTTGCATGATAAAGATCTTATTGGGGTTGGTCTCCAGTTCACATTACATCAGGATCACTTATGACATAGTTTTATAATCAGAGTGTATTTGAGATGTTTATCAGAGATGAAAGAAGCCCTGTTTGCTCTGTATTTAAGTGCTTGGATATTAACCAAAGGCCGTGCAGTTAGAACTGACAAGCTACTCTACAGAAGAAAGATGTGCCTGTCTGCTTTTGTAGATTATAAAGTTGGAAACCCTTTATGTGTCATATTGGATTGCTATGAATCAGAATCGACAAGGTAGTTAAGTTGTATGGTAGAGAAGTTGTTTGTCAGCTTTAGGTTTGTTTACAGGTTAGCTTAAATATTCAAATCACATATTATATGCTTCACACATATGAGATTTTAAGCCTCTATACTTTATACTCGCCACGTGGACCCTCACAGATATAATGGAAATGAAAAGTTATGTTTGCAAAACATAAACCAGGTTATCTAGATGTTCTTCAAGTCTCCATTCCCTGAGTCCTGAAGATCAAAGTACAGAGTTGGCAGCCCTAGATTAGGCAAAACACTTTCAGGCTTTATAATTTTCAGCTTTATGCAATCCAGTGATATATTAGCAAATAAAAAAAAAATCACATTCCATGAGTCTATCTACTGTGTTTTCTCTTTCTCTCTATTTCTTTAAGCTTACCATTTATTATTTCTAACCAGATTTAGTTGCAGAATGCATAGCATTCCTGACACACATATATGTATAATTCCAAAAATATCATTTTTTTTTCCCTTCTATAAAAACAGGACCTCTCTTACTGGTTGCCAGGGGCAGGATTGAAGGGGAATGTGGAAATTACTGCTTATAGGGCCCTGAGTTCCAGTTTACACTGATGGAAAACAGCATTTATTACAGGAGAGTTGCCTAGTTGGTTAATATAATTGATGTTAATAAGGTGTAGACCTAAAACAGTCAAATTAGCAAATGTTATATGATAGATATATGCACAACAACAACAACAACAACAACAACAAAGAATGGCTGCTGAGCCTGGTTATGTATAAGCAAACACCTTCTGGGATTTGGAAGCACTCTGGTAGCATAGTACCTAAGGCATTTGACTGCTAACCAGAAGGTTGGTGGTTCAAACCCACCAGCCACTCCTCAGAATGAAGGTTGGGCAATCTCCTTCCATAATGATACTGCCTTGGAAATCTAAGTAGGGGTCGCTATGAGTCAGGTCTGACTCGATGGCACATAACAACAACAACATCTGGGATTTGGTTTCTTGGCTTGGAGGTTTAATGTCATAGTTTCTTGCATTATTTCAGTTAATTGGCTAATAATGTGTTTATCACTTCTGTTTTACTTCCTAGTTTATTGCATAATATCTTAAAAGCTTGCAAGTGGCCATGCAAGGGACAACACTTGTTCTCTATTTGTCTGGAGGAGTTAATACAATGTGTGGTTAAATGTTTCCATAGATAACAATATTCCATGCTGTGAGACAAAAAGAAAAAAATACTATTCAGCTACCATTACTGAATGTTTTGATCACAGAATCTATAGATTCTATAGATAAAAAATGTTATAGATCCCCACTCCTGATAAAAGGGGAGAAATGAAAAAAAAAAAAAAATTCAAATTCTCATAGAATCCAGAATCTCTGGAGTCATTGAAACTGGATGAACCCTTGAATTGTCTCATGTGATTTGCCCTGAGATTATCTGTAAACCTTAAACCTCTGAAGTCTTCTTTAAACCAAACAATAGTTTAGGTTAATTAATAAAAAAAAAAAAAAAAATCACCTTGTACAATTTTTCTCTTTTAAGAATTATCAGTATGAGATCCAACTGTGAACAACAACTCTAATGATTCCATAAGGAATTAAGGGACAGTGATATGCTAATGTTGTTGTTGTTGTTATGTGCCGTCAAGTCAGCCCTGACTCATAGCGACCCCTCCTTGGGTTTCCGAGGCAGTATCACTACGGAGGTAGGATTGCCCAACCTTCCTTCCAAGGAGTGGCTGGTGGGCTTGAACCACCAGCCTTCTGGTTAGCAGTCAAGTGCCTTAGCCACTATGCTACCAGAGCTCCCAAGAATAAGGTGTGGCAGCGGTGGGATATGCTAATAGGGAGGAACAACTCAGAAAAGGAGCATTTAAATGGTTACACAACTTGAATAATGCAATCATTATCACTAAATTGTAATGTAAAAATTAGTGAACTGGGGTATGTTCTGTTGTGTGTATAATCTCAACAATAACTATTTATACTTGGTGAGGGTGTGCACAGGATAGCAGGGTTGGTTATGGAATTTTCTAACTCTCTCTCACCTCATGGCCTCTGTTTTATCTGCTTTATCCATGAGAGTTCTAATGGCTCAAACTAAGCTTCCGAAAACCATCTTTTTCCTAACCATAGAACAATTTGGAGCTCTGGTAGCATAGTGGCTAAGACACTTGCCTGCTAACCAGACGGCTGGCGGTTCAAACCCACCAGCCACTCCTCGGAAGGAAGGTTGGGCAATCCTACTTCCGTAGTGATACTGCCTCGGAAACCCAAGGAGGGGTCGCTATGAGTCGGGGCCGACTCGACGGCACATAACAACAACAACAACAACAAGCAAATATGTGAAGCAGGCAAAGGAGTGAGAAAGAAATGGAGATGAAGTGGCAGTTTTGTTAGCTTCTCCTGTTAGTTTTATTGAATAGTATATATATTTCCAGGAGGAGATATTAGCTTATGATATGAAGATATTGGAAATTCAAATTACATACATTAGGGATTGAATTGTGACCCCCACTCCTCAGAAGGAAGGGTGGGAAATCTACATCTGTAGAAATACAACCTCAGAAACCCAAGGAGGGGTTGCTATAACAACAACATAGTGTTTAAAATCCCACATGAGAAAGGGTTTTCTTAGTTAGGTTAATGTGATGCAGTATTAGTTAGTGTAGGGTGTGTCTTAATCTCTTTTGAGATAAAAAGAGCAGATTAAGTAAGAAAGCAAGCAAGTGATGGTGGAGGAAGACAGATACCATGTCACATGAAGATTACCAAAGAACCAAGAAACAGTAGTTGAAAAAAGAGAAGAATCTTCTCCCAAAGCTGACAATAAATAGTTATCTCTAGAGCTGGCACCCCAAATTAAAATTTCTAACCTCCTAATTTTTGAGAAAATAAATTTCTGCTTGTTAAAGCCACCCCTTTGTTATAGCAAAACTGGATAACTAAGATATTTCTTGAAAAAAATGTGCCCCATATAAAATAAAAGTCAAATAAAACCTTAGAGATTGTCTCATCCAATTTTCTTTTAAAATAATTAATTCCTAACATGGAATTAAAGTAAGAAAATAATATCTTGATTATAGATAAAGTTATAGATACGGATACATTTTCTAATAAGCCACCTTGACTTCTTTTTACTGTATTGAAATATGTATATTTATTTAACTAATATCCAGAAAAGGGCAAACCTAGATATTCTCTCTCTCTCTCTCTCTCTTTTCTTTTTTTTTTTTTTTTATCACAGGGGTAAAGCAAAAATAAAAATAAAACAATTGTTGACTCAATTCACTTATGGCTACCCTATTTGAGCCAGAGTAGAACATTGTTCTGTAGAGATTTCAGTGCCTGAATTTTTCTATGTCTAGTTAACTGTTTGGTGAGCAGCCCAGCTTGATTACTTGTTTGCACTATCCAGACACACCTTAACTTAGAGCAAAGGAAAAAAATCTCCCCTCAAACCACTACATTGAACTTCTCTTGAGTATGAAACCTTTAAACAAGGCCTTTAGCATACAGATTGAATAAGTATGATGAAAGGATGCAAAGTTGCACATCCTTCCTGATTTTAAACAAATCAGTATTCCCTTGTTATGTTCAAATGACTGCTTCTTGGTCCATGTACAGATTCCTCATGACCACAATGAAGTATTCAAGAAAGCCCATTCTTAAGATTAACGTGGGACAAAACTCAAAATCATTTTTTTTTTAAAGGGACCAGTTTTGCTGGTCTGATAGAGCCTGAGAGAACCCTTGAGATTATGGCCTTCAGGTCTGGAATTGAACCCATGCCTCTGGCTTCCTGACAAACAAAAGACAGGCATATGAGCTGAACATTTACCTGAGGTAGATACACTCCTAGGAGAGAACGATCATGGAGAAAGAAGTGCTGTTTATGCACAGGGAGACAGCTCAGGGTGCAGGAGTGCATGGAGGGAAGGATGCAGGGAAGAGGTAATTATGGGGAGGAAGTGGGAAGGGCGCTGTTGCATTGTGGTAAATTGTAGTCAATGTCATGAGACAAAGTGTATGTGAACTGCTATGTGGAAAGTGAATTTGTTCTGTAAACTTTCACCCAAATCACAACTAAAACATTAAAAATATATGTAAAAATAAATAAATAAAAAGAAAGCCAATTCTTCACAATGTTACCCATAACTTGTGATTTACACAATTGAACACTGTGCATAGTTAATAAAATACAGGTAAAGATCTTTTTGGTATTCTTTCCTTTCAGCCAAAATCCATCTGACATCAGCAATGATATCCCTCATTCCATGCCCTCCTCTGAACCTGGCTTTAATTTCTTGAAGTTCTCTGACAATATACTACTACAACAATTTTTTAATTATTTTCAGTAAAACTTTACTTGTGCATCATATCAATGAAACTGTTTGATAAGTTCCACACTCTGTTACTTCATCCTTCTTTGCAATGGGGACAAATATAGCTCTTTTGCAGTTGTTTGGCCAGGTGGATTTCTTCCTAATTTCTTGGCATAAATGAGTTAGTCCAGCACTGCATTCATTTGTTGACACATCATAATGAGTATTCCATCAATTCCTGGAGCCTTGTTTTTCACCAGTTCTTTCAATGCAGCTTGGACTTCTACTTTCAATACCATCAGTTCTTGATAATATGCTCCCTCTTGAAATAGTTGAATGTCAAACAATTATTTTTGGTTAAGTGACCTTGTCTGTTACTCCTATCTTCTTTGATGTTTCCTGAATCATTCACTATTTTGCCCATAAAATCCTTCAATATTGAAACTCAACTCTTGAATTTTTTCTTCAGTTCTTATAGCTTGACAAATGCCAAGTGTGTTTTCTAATTTCAGATCTTTATACATTTCATTATAATATTTTACTTTGTGTTCTTAAGATGTCCTTTGAAATCTTCTGTTCAGCTCTTGTATTTCATTGTTTCTTTGATTCATTTTAGCTACTCTAGTTTCAGGAGCAAGTTTCAGAGTCTCTTCTGACATCCATTTTGGTCTCTTATTCCTTTCCTGTCTTTTTAATAACCTGTTGCTTTCTGTATGGTGTTCTTGATGTCATCCTGCAACTTACCCAGTTTTTAGTCAATGTTGTTAAATTCATTAAATCTATTCTTCTATTAGTCTCTAAATTCAGGTGGGATATAATCAGGGTCTTATTTTGCCTCCTTAGACTTGTTTTAATTTTCTTCAGCTTCAACTTGAAATTACTCAAGAGCAATGGATGGTCTGTTCCACAGTCAGCTCCCACTTTCTTCTGACTGATGATATTGATCTTCTCCATGTTCGCTATCCACAAATATAGTCAGTTTGTTTCCCTTGTGCAAAAAGGACATGGAGATGGCATTTTCTGACCTCCTCTAAGTTCAAAAGAGGAAAACAGAATCACCATCAGTGACCCAAGGCTTATTCCTATAAGGACAGACATGCTGCCACCCTCCAGGCTCTTTACCAACTTTGACACCAACTGTCCTTTCCACAGTAATCACTACTTCTCTGATGGGTTCAATAATTTGGGTTCAATAATCTGTGGCAATGGTCACACAGAACTCACAGACAATACTTACAAGTAGGGAGTTTATTAGGGAAGTAACAGGAATAAATCAGGTTCAGGAACACATTTGGGATACAATTTTTGATCAGGATACATTCCCCTTTGTTGTGCCTCAGATGTGACTCTGGCTCTTGGCCTCTCATGCTGGCCTCTGCCCCTGTGGGCCAGGTAAGCCTGTCATTCTGTCTTGTACCTCTTGGTTCTATTGCCATGACTTCTCTTCTGGGGCATATCTCAGGCAAGGAAGTCCAGCACAGGGATGGATCTCTAGTTCAAGGATGTGCTCCACTTTACCTCCAGCTCTTCTCTTGATGACATTGAGATCTCCCTCTCTGACTCTGGTAGCGTAGTGCCTAAGGCACTTGACTGCTAACCAGATGGCTGGCAGTTCAAACCCACTAGACACTCCTCAGAAGGAAGGTTGGACAATCTACTTCTGTAGTGATACCACCTCAGAAACTGAAGAAGGAGTCGCTATGAGTTGGGTCCACCTCGACGGCACATAACAACAATAACTCTGATTCTAAGAGGGCTATTTTAAGCCTGGCAGAGTGACAAAACTAACCAATCCCGACATCAGAGTTGTACACATCTTATTTGCATAGTCCCACCCAGTAATCTGGTGGGAGTTACAAAGACTATGGCTAGAAAAGCCATACCAAGTAATTTACTGCAGTGCACTGTGAATTGCATCTGGTAAGATCTACATGTATAGTCAATTTATGTGGTTGAAAAAAGATATTTGCAATGAATAAGTCTTTGGTGTGCAAAATTCTATTGTGATCTCTGGTGTCATTTCTATAACCGAGGCTATATTTTCCAACTACCCGTGCTGCTTCTTTGTTTCCACCTTTCACATCCAATCACTTATAATGATCAATACATCTTAATTACATGTTTGATCAGTTTGAGACCATAAAATTTGATAAAAATCTTTACTTTCTTCATCATTGGCTGTAGTGTTAGGTGCATAAATTTGAATAATATTAGTATTAATCGTTCTTCCTTGTAGGTATATGGATATTATCCTATCACCGATGGCATGGCACTTCAGGGTATCTTGAAAGATTTTTTTTTTTTTTTTGGTGATGAATGGAAAGCTATTCTTCTTCAATATGTCATTCTAGGCATAGCAGAGCATATGATTGTCAGATTAAAAGTGGCCAACACCAGTACATTTCTGCTCACTAATGCCTAAGATATCAATCTTTATGTGTTCCGTTTCAATTTTTGATAACTTCAAACTCTCCTAGATTCATACTTTGTACATTCCATGTTCCAAATAGTAATGAATGTTTGTACTTGCTTTTTTTTTTTTTTTTT
>NW_006922292.1:79091-85797 GCF_000298275.1 Orycteropus afer afer
TTTTTTTTAATTCTGAGGAAGGGTCCCACTACACTGACAAACTTTTCAGGAATTATGGAACACTGGCTCTGAACTTACACTAATTCCAAGAGACCCCAAACATCACTGTGACCCACCGGTAAGAGGATGAAAGTCAGGTTTTAAGGGAATTTTAGCTTAATTTTGTCACACATTGATATCAGTGTGTCCGTTAACTAATCTTGTAATGATATCCCTATTTCCAGAATATATAACTAGAATGGACATATTCAGCAACTGGAAAATCCTGCATTATATCCTTGACAAATGGAGTTAGAGTTATTATGAAGAAAGCCCAGTGTAAGCCTTTAGAATTGCTCTTGCACAGGAAAATAGTAAACCAAAAACAATATATTATTCCTGGAGGGATTGCAGAGATTAGTGCTACCATCAGGGACTTGAAGGATGGAGGAGGCAGTGATTCTCTTTATATCTCCATTTAACTTGAGTATTTGGCCTATACAGAGAACAAATCATCTTGTAGAGTAGCAGCTCCTTCTATCTCAGTGAAATTTCTAGGGGTACAATTTGTGGAACATGTTGAGATTTCATGTCTAAAGTGAAAGACAGCTTGTTGCATCTGGCCTCACCTAAAATTAAAAAGGAAACCTAGTGCAATGCCCAGTATGACTTTCTGGATTTTGGAGGGAAAATGGCCCTCTTTTGGTTATGCTACTCTGCCCTATTTATCAACTGACTCAAAAAGCTACTCTTACATGTTTGATCAGCTACTCTTTTTGAGTGGGGCCCAGAACAAAAGGAGCCTCTGCAACAAGTCTAGGCTTCTGTGGAAGCTACCATTTCTATCATTTGATTCAGTTGATCCAATGGTTCTTGAACTGTCATTGCCAGACATCAATGCTTTATGGAATCATTTTCAGGTCCCTAATAGTAAACTAAGGAGCTCTGGTTGCATAGTGGTTAAGGCATTTGGTTGGTAACCAGAAAGTCAGTGGTTCTAACCCACCAGCTGCTCAGCAGGAGGAAGATAAGGCAATCTACTTCTGTAAAGAATTACAATCTTGGAAACTCAATGGGAATTGCTATGAGTCAAAATCAACTTGATGGCAGTTGTTTTAATGGTGAATTACAGTGTGGATCTTAGAATTTTGAAGCAGCCCTGCCATCCTCTACAGATAACTACTCTCCTTTTGAGAAATAATTTTTGGCTTGTTATTGGGCTTTATAGAGACTGAATGCTTATATATAGGTCACCATGTTATCATGGTGACCTGAACTGCCTATCATTACCTGAGTGTTATCTGACTGATAGATTTAATAAACTCTATAATTAAGTGGAAATGGCATATGCGATACTAGGATATTAGGATCGAGCAAGACTTGAAGGCATAAGTAAATTATATAGGGAAGAAGTCCAAATGCTCACTCCTGTCACATTACTTTCCCTCTCCTAGTTTGCTCCTATGGTTCCATTGAGGGTTCCTTATGATCAATTGACTGAGGAAGAGAATATTTGTGCTTAGTTTACAGATGGTTTTTCATGATATATAGGTCCACTTGAAAGTGAACATAAGCAGCACTGTAACCCCTGTATGGGATTTCCCTGAATTAACAATGTTGTTGTTGTTGTTGTTATGTGCCATCAAGTCGGTCCTGACTCATAGAGACCCCTCCTTGAGTTTCTGAGGCAGTATCACTACGGAGGTAGATTGCCCCATCTTCCTTCTGAGGAGTAGCTGGTGGGTTTGAATTAACAATAGTAACAGGAAATCTTCCCAGTGGGCAGAACTATCACCGTGTGCAGAGCTGTCCTGTTTTGGCCATTAGTTTTTTGAGATGTGCCAAGATGTAAACCAAGCCTTGAAACAGTCTCAAGAGATTTACAAGGACACCTGGACTCAAGCTGTGCTTCCTGGAACACAAGTGTGCAAGAATAGGAGTCAAAAGTCAAGTAAGCCTCATCAAGGAGCTTCTTTTGTGTCCTACAGTACATAACTCACCGGTAGCTTTAGAATGGCATTTTTGTTTGTTTGTTTTGTTTTGTTTTGTTTTGTTTTCCTCTCCTGTTTATTCAGCCTGCCACACCTGAAATCTCTGTATGTAAGACCCAATAAATACATGTCACAGAGTACAGCTCTGCATCACTACTTTGATCTCTCACACTTTAGTATGGGTACTACCTTGCACTTGCTGGGGATCTCCCCTAAAAGCTGGTGAACTGGCTAGGAGATCAAGGAAAACCCTGTTCAAACCCCGAACATGGTTGGGGAAGTGAACTCAGACATGGGAATCTGGGGTGACCATCCACATTGATGTGGGGCCCCATAGCAGCCCTAGTAGATAAATAGGGATGGGTGCATGACTATGGGGATGCCCCAAAACACCAAAAGGTTTAGAAGAGGAACTGAGCAGTCTTGGCATATCAAAAAAGAAAGCAAAATGTGCATGACCACGGGGGCAGTGACATGGCTGCTGCTCTGTGCAATAAAATGAGCTACCGATTATGGACTGACATCAGGCCACCGGATCCAGAAATTAGAACAGGAATTTCCATTAGAAAGGGATGTCAGAGTGGCTCAAGCCAGTGCCACAGAAACGTTAGTGTCCCGGCTATGCGAACAAGAAACGAAGGTATCTGCTATCTTGCAGGGTAGTTAAGCTGAAAGGATGGTACCCTTCTCAGCAGAGGGTAAGAGTGCTGGTAATTCAGCAAACTGGGATCCAAAGAAGTGGAATCCATGTGAGAGCTCCTTCCCTTCTGAGGCAAAGGGATGGAGTGACAAAATAAATGTCCTAGTGTTGAAAGCACGACCTGTGTTGGTAAAAAATATTAAAGTGGAACAGATATGCCCTGATGGAGTTGCCACTGAAAACCTGCCTTCTACCCCCACCCCCAGCTGAAAAAAAAGAAGTTTAAATCCATGAGGGATTATACCACTGCTGAGTTAATGGACCGGACCTCCAAGTTTTGCCAGGAATGGTGTGAATCTATAGTGGCTTAGCTGTTGTGGATCTGGTATATAAGGACAGAAGGCATCATTCTCACAGGAATAAAGATGTCTAAATTAACCTCAGTTGCAATGCACCCAATCTTACTGCAGAGGCTATATATAGCAATGAATTAGAACCAGGTAGTTTCTCTGTTAAATTGGATTGTAGAGTGCCTAAGACATTTGACTGCTAACCAGAAGCCTGGTGGTTTAAACCCACCAGCCACTCCTCAGAAGGAAGATTGGGCAATCTACATCCATAGAGATTCCACCTCGGAAAACCAAGGAAGGGTCTCTATGAGTTGAATTGACTCGACAACAGCAAGTTTGGTTTGGTTTGGTCTGGTAAGGCTGTCTGGTCCAATGAAGGGGATGCATGGAGGGCACCTGTTTTGGTTACCTCTGGCTGTTCTAACAGAAAATACCACAAATAGGTCGCTTTAACAAAAAGAAGTGTATTGTCTAATAGTTTCAGAGGCTAGAAGTCCTAGTTCAAAGTGCCAAGCCTAAGGGCTGGGTGAAAGTCTCTTGACTTTAGGCTTCAGCTCTGCCTCTTGCTCCTGGCCCACTGAAACTGGAGGCTTTCTTCACTCAGGCAGCAGGTGGCTGCTGAGGCTGACAAACCCAAGGTCAACAAGTAAAAAGGCACAGTCCTGATATTACCAAACCACATGGAAGGCCATTGATTCAAGTCCATTAAGAGTCCCAAGACCAGCAGACAACGTGGCAGAATAATGGTTTGGCTACATGTAGGATTTAAGTGTGCCAAAAGCTATGGACCATTCCTAAAGTGTTTCCTTATATACGGGGAACAGACCAAATCCCTAAGGCAGCTACACAGCTTCTCACAGTAGATTCCACCATGGAATTAATTACCAGCCTGATCACAGGGAATACTACATCCAGCTGCCCAGCCACTCAAAACCAGGCCCAGCCAAGTTGACATATAACCTTAACCACAACAGCACCTTTACCCACAAATTAGGGTTGGGGCCAAGGTCCCCTGGAACTTTGGCTCTTTGTCAGATTTGTCAGGGGACCAGAGGCCACTTGTGGAACTCACCATCTATTGGACCCCCCAAGACAAACAACAGGTATTGGCTCTCATGAACACTGAGGCCAAATGCTCCCCTCATTTCTGGGAGTGTTAACAATTTCAAAGGTCCCCTAAGCACTACAATAGCTTGGTGGCCAGAGACTACTCTATATGGCTCCACCCAAAGGAGTTTTCTCTGTTCCATTATACGTTGCTATTGTTAGGTGCCGTAGAATTGGCTCCAAATCATAGTGAACCCACGTACAACAGAATGGAAAGCTGATGTTATGTTAATATCTGATTCTCTTTCTGTGTTGCAACAAGCAGGTACTTCCCTGATAACTCTCCTGAGGAAGTAAGGATGGGCTGTCAATGAAAGCAAACTCCAGGGATCTAATTTGTTGTAAAATTCTTAGATGTTGTATGGTCAGGTAAGACAAAAGTGATACCAGAAACTGTAACAGATAAGATACAAGCCTACCCCTAATCCTAAACTCTGAAAGATGTACAAAACTTTGTAGGTCTTCTAGGTTACTGGCACCCTTTCATTCAGTACATGGCCCAGATATTAAGGCCTGTATATCCCTTAGTAAAAAAGGGGGCCTTGAAGAATTGGCATACTACTGAAGAGGAGGAAGGAGGACTCCCAGGCAGCTAAGGTGGCTGTAAGACAGATAAAAGTTTTGGTTGTCTTAGTGCAGGGACAGCCCTGCAAATTGGATGTAGCCAGTTACCCAGAGGATTTGGCTGGGGCTTGTAACAAAAGCAAGGGCATAAGAGAGTACTGTTAGGTTTTTGTCTTGGTTATGGCAAGGAGCAGAAGAAAGATATAACATGTTGGAAAAACAGTAAAGACCAATGTACCATAGTCTCCTACAAGTAGAAAGCATAACAAAAGGATTGCTCATACTGGTAAGAACACACTACCCTGTAGCATGATGGTTGCAAGATGCCTTGGACAAACCTCAATCTGGAACAGCTCAGATCAGCACCGTGGCCAATGCTTATTTGCAACAGCAAAGTACTCTAACCACCCCCTTAGTACTGAACTGTATGCTGTCCTGCATTCAGAAATATATGTTACCACTGAGGATGGCACCCTGGAACTTATTGAAGCCCCTGAACTCCCTTCCATTATCAAGGAATCAGGTGGTATACAGATGAGTCAGCATGGATTGATTCCCCACAATAGACAGCTGTCACCATACAACCACAACGGACAGCATTTGGACAGATCAAAGTGAAGAGAAGAGTAGTCAGTGTGAAGAACTATGAGAAGCCTGAATGGTTCTAATATATGGATCTAGCCCAATTATTTTGTGCACTAATAGCTTGGCAATTTATAAAGGACTCACCTTGGGACTCTTGCAATGGGAAAAAACAACAGTCGATAATAACCAATCATCTCTTAAGGGATGAACAAATGTGGCAAGAACACCTAGATAGAATCAAGGGTATGGATGTTATAACATGTCACATTTCAGCTCATGTGGCTGCCACTCTACCAGGGAATGCACAAGCAGATGCCCTGGCAAGGATATAAGCAGTTGAAGACTTCCCTGTAAAGGACATAATAGCAGCCTGGTTACACTGGACAACTGACAATAAGGGACAAATAACTCTATGAGACATAGCCAAAGACCTGGGTCTGCCCTTGTTCTATAGAGAAATAGTTGAAGATTGCAATGAATTTACCAGTCGTTCCTTAGAGCGTGCCTAAACACTTACCCATTGTCCTGGATCCATACCATGGGCAACTGAACCTTCTCGGCAATGGCAAGTGGATTACATAGGACCTTTTCCTATGGCTGGAGGCTTTAAGGATGCTCTGACTTGTGTGGATACCATGAAAGGGTTGTTCCAAGCCTATCCTAGCAAAAGGGCCACCCATAAGGACAATGTTCATGGTCTCAGACACCTTTGTTCTGTCCATATAATTCCTACAGATACAGACAGTGATCAAGGAACCCACTTCAATGGACATGAGATACTAGACTGGGCAGGCCAGAATGACATAGATTGATACTTCTATTTGCCATGTAATTCCACTGCTGCATGTCTGATAGAAAGAATGAATGGTGTATGGAAGAAACAGTTGAGACAAGAAAATCAATCACCCACAGAATGGACTAAGAATATTCTGGATGCCATTCAGGCCTTAAATTAATTTCAGCAGCAAAGCCACCCAAGTGCATAAACACTATTAATTCAGGGAACAAACACCATCCTACATATCTATCTGGAAGTACCCTCTGAAGATATGGAGCCACACCAAACAAGAACACAAGGTAACTTGCTTTTGTCCTTGCCACAAGATTTGGTCATTAAAGACATTATAGTCACCTCACCTTAGATTCGGTGACAGGACTCCATTGGTTTGTCTTTTCTGCACCTTGGGGCTGAAGCCTAGAGCAAAATTTAGAAATTGCACCCTTTGACCATCCAAGGCCACCAAAAAGCACACATGTACATAATCCAGGTCCAACTGGGTCCAAAGGAAAGTTATTTGTATCTCTTTGGAGTATTGCGATTCCTCCTTGATCTACTCAGGCCTCCCCTCCAAAACTGAGCCAGTGGGACAGCAAATATGGTATTGCAAATCAGATATGTCTCCTCAGGCTGGAAGAGTCTTGAGTCAAGACCCTCAGGTATCATGCATGAAGATACATATATACACACACACACACATATATATATATAT
>NW_006922292.1:88768-103848 GCF_000298275.1 Orycteropus afer afer
GTAATGTACCAAACAGTGTTTCTTTGCTATTCGTAAGGTTTTCCCTGGCCAATTCTTTCAGAAGTAGACGGCCTCTTCCTTCTTCCTAGTCTGTCTCAGTCTATAAGCTGGGCTGTTACCTGTGCACCAAGTACATCTTGCTGGGTTTAAACACCAGAGGCTCAGCCTCAAAACTCATGTCTACATGTCACCACAGTGGGACAAACCGACAGACAAGTTTGTCCTGCTGTTGGAGACCTCTTGTATCACCCCCACCTGGATCCCTGTGGCTGACTGTACCTCTGTCTGGCTTCCTGGCTTTTAATCCCCTTTCTCCTGCTCTTCCGGCCTGCTACTCTGGGCACCCCTGTGTTGTCTCTCCTCACCTGTAACCCTGGGGATGACTGCTCTTCTGTCTGGGTTCAAGGCTTTTATCCCCTTTCTCCGGTTCTTCCAGACTGCTACTCTGGGCGGGCCTGAGTTTCCCCTCCTCACCTAATCCCTTCGGCTGATTCATGAATACATATGGTAAAATAAGATGATGAAAAACAAGAAATAAAAACAAAGAGAAAATATCAGCTTGATCCCACATGTCTTCTCATTGTTCACAGAATATTCAAGGCTGTATTACAGTCACTTACATGTGAAGACAAATTTATACCATTCTCAAATGTACAAAGTTTCTGAGACCAATGTTCTTGAGCTACTTTTTGAATGAAAATTCCTGACAGTAAAGACAGGGAGAAGAATCTGGAAGAAATTGCAAGCTGTTGATTTGTTTATCTTTCATGAGGAGCAATAACAGATATTTATTTATGTAAAAACATATGAATAAAGAGAAAGAAATTCAAGGTGTAATTCTTTCAATAATGCTTGAAAGAAGTACATACAAAAACAACATGCAAAGGTTAGGATAATTTAATAAAGGAGAGAAAAGAAAGGGATCCATAACTGTATTGCAAAAGAAGAAAAAATGAAGCAAGAAACAAGGATTTAGAAACAAGAAATAAAATGTAAATAATTTGACAAAATTTAGACCAAACATAACTTTTCTGTCAATAAATGCTAAAATGTTTATCTTTTTTTGTTTTAAAAAAAAATTAAAAATCAGATTTTATTTTTTTAAAACACAGCATTCTGGTATCTTTAAGAGCCAAATTAAAATAAGCCCTTAAAGTGAAAATACAGAAAATTCCTACTAATAAATGAAGCAAACAAACAAAACTTGGAATCTTGATATTGTTGTTGTTGTTGGTAGGTGCCATCATCTCCAACTCATGTGACTCTACGCACAGCAGAAGGAAATTCCACCCGGTCCCACACCACCTCTGCTATCCCTGCTATACTTGACCCCATCATTGCAGCCACTATGTCAACTCATCTTGTTGGGGACCTTCCCCTCCTTCATTGACCCTCCACCTTACCAAGCATGACATCCTTCTCTAGAGAATGGTCCCTTCTGGCAACATGACCAAAGTAGGTAAGACAGGTCTAGCCATTCTCACTGTGAAGGAGCATTTCCAGCTGCACTTCCTCCAGGTCAGATTTGTTAGTTCTTTTAGCAGTCCATGGTACTTTCAGCATTCTTCACCATCACCATATCTCAAAAACATCAATTTTTCTTTGGTTTTCTTTACTCATTGTCCAGCTTTCACATGCATATGAGGCGAATGAAAATACTGTGGCTTGTGTCAGGTGCACTTTAGTCCTCAAGGAGACATCTTTGCTCCTCAGCACTTGGAAGAGGTCCCTTGCAGCTGACATGCCCCGTGCTACACATCCTCTGATTTCCTGACTGCTGCTTCCATTGGCCTTGGCTGTAAAACTAAGCAATGTGAAGTCTTTGACAACTTCACTCTTTTCTCCATTTATCGTGATGTTGCTTATAGGTCCGGTTGTGGGAATTTTTGTGTTATTTATGTTGAAATGTAATCCATTCTGCAGACTGTATTCTTCAATCTTCATCAGTAAGTGCTTCAAGTCATCCTCACTTTCAGCAAGCAAAGTTGTGTCGTTGGCATATCGCAGGTAGTTAATGAGCCTTCTTTCAAACCTGATGGAGAAATCTTGATATCAATGTCAGGCAAATTCAGACAAATAACTTATCAATTTAAAAAAGTGGAACAAGTCAAAGATATGAACAATACAATTTACATTGGGCTAATCTGCTGCAAAATACCTCTTTCATGTGCTGAAGGGCAAAGATATCACCTTGAATAATAAGATGTGCCTAACCCATGCCATAGTATTTTCAGTCATCTCATATGCTTGTGAGAGCTGAACAATGAATAAGGAAGAGTGAAGCAAAACATTGTGTTTACAAGGAGATGTAACTTTCACACACAAACACACACACACACACACACACACATCCTATACACAAGCATCCTATACAAAAGGAAAAATTGCTATAAACTGCAAAGAAAATTTTAAAATCTTGTGTCAATCAGTAATATAACAGACAAATAACAGGTACAAGGTATAGGTAATCAAAATTACATAAGTAATCAATTTGAAGTAATACATATGCATAGTTAATGTTGATAATCTTTTCTTATAAGCAGATTCTCTGCATGAAACTACTAATCAAACCTCTTTCCCTTAATTTTAAATGGGAAGATTTAGAAAACGTATAACCTGTTAAGTATAGCATAAGGAAAACAGAAAAGCTGGCTCAAATGTAGGAAGCTGTCATGCTGGGTGTAAAATGTTTAATTGATACTTTCCTTATCTCTGAACACCTAATATAGCAGTTAATAGGTGCCTGTGTCTTCAGTAGCAATCTCTTTTCTCACTTCCTGTTATTCCTTCACCACAGTTTCCTTTAGCACTTGCTCAAATTTGTGACTCATTTTACAACGCTGCATAAAAAGCAAGGACTCTGTGTGAAAGGCATGGTGGGAACAGCCTGAGAACGGCTCCCACTGAATAGAGTTCTGTGAAACTTCTTACAGTTATAGTGACTTCAAAGACTCATATTTTCTTTGTCTATACTTGGTGCATATTTCTCAGTATCTATAGGACTTTCTCGGGAGCTCTGGTAGCATAGTGGCTAAGGCACTTGACTGCTAACCAGAAGGCTGGCGGTTCAAACCCACCAGCCACTCCTCGGAAGGAAGGTTGGGCAATCCTATTTCCGTAGTGATACTGCCTCGGAAACCCAAGGAGGGGTCGCTATGAGTCAGGGCTGACTCGACGGCACATAACAACAACAACAACATAGGACTTTCTCGGAAGGAAGGCTGGGCAATCTACTTCTGTAGTTATATCAGCTCAGAAACCCAAAGAGGGGTCGCTATGAGTTGGGTCTGACTCCAAGGCACACAACAACAGCAACACAGGACTTTAGGATTCTGACAGTCTACAAATCATCTTCATAATGTTAGCAGTTTTCCAATGTGAGGCTTTTACATAAAATGTTTTGAAAACTGTGTTTTAAAAAAAAAAAAAACTTCACTGCCACAGAGTCAATTCTGATGCATAGCGACCCCTCCTTGGGTTTCCGAGGTGGTATCTCTATGGAAGCAGATTGCTCAGTCTTCCTTCCCAGGAGTGGCTTGTGGATTTGAACTGACAGTCTTCTGGTTAGCAGTCAAATGCCTTAGTCACTATGCCACCAGATCTCTGTATAAAACTATATAAAATATATAAACTATTCCTATATAAATGCTGACTGAAAGACAAATTAAGATATTTGAATGTTCTGTCATTGTTGAGTATTAAAATTCAAACACATTATATCAAAAGAACTTTTTTAACCTGTGTGTATATCTGTTAATTAAATGCTAAAACTTGGCATAAACATATTTTATTTGAAAAGTAGTTCTCATCATTTATTTTGCTTTTTTTTCCTATTTATAAAAATTATAACATATCAGTAAAATAATTCCAATACATTCCACAAAGTATTTCCCATTCTAAGTACATTCGAAATAAAATAGTTCAGTAAATCTTAAAAATAATAACAAAAATAGAAACAAAAAACAAAGGTGCTTGGCAAGTCATAGTCACTTTACACTACTCTTGTTTCAAAGAGAAAATCAATACTAAAATTACAGAGTATCTGGAAAATATTTATGACAAAAACACTGCCTATCAATTTTTATAGTATATCAGTTTATCCTGATGTCAGAGAAATTCTTCACAAGTATATGCTGTAATATTGCCAGCATACCAAGAAAGATTCTATGCAACTGGACTCAACATGACTTAAATAAGTGACCTCAGCAGGGGACATAACCCCAATGGGTTCAAGAAGTCAGGTTCACTGAGGCACATAGAGCAGCAGACTATAACAGCACCTCCCCACAGAGCTGAATAGTTGTATAAAAGCAAATGATGCCCATTCTCTCCCCCTGCACAAAAAAGTTCCTCAGGCATGACAGAAGGGAGAAAATCTATAATAATAACAATTAATGAGAAGAAATAATCACCAAAACAGATGTGTAAACACAGAGACTAAGATACTGTTTTTATATTGCTGGGCTTTGCCTTGTCACAAAATTCCAGTCTCTGGGATGCTTGTGGAAATGCAGATCTCAAGATCAGTCCTCGACCTATTGGGTCAAAATTGGCTTGGGTTGTTGGTATTGTTGTTGTGGTGGTGGTTGTTATGTGCCATCGAATTGTCTCCAACTCATAGCAACCTTATGTACAACAGAACAAAACACTGCCCAGTCCTGTACCAGCTTCATGATCCTTACTATACTTGAGCACATTGCTGCAGCCACTGTGTCAATTCATCTTGTTGAGGGTCTTTCCCTTTTCCATTGACTGTCCAAGCATGACATCCTTCTGCAGAGAATGGTCCCTTCTGAAAACATGATCAAAGTAGGTGAGATGAAGTCTGGCCATTCTCGCTTCCAAGGAGCATTCCAGCTGCATTTCTTCCAGGACAGATTTGTTAGTTCTTTTAACAGTCCACAATACCCTCAGTATTCTTTGCTAACACCACAATTCAAAATCACCAACTCTTTGCTCTTCCTTGTTCATTGTCCAGCTTTCACTTGCATATGTGATGACTGAAAATACCATGACATGGGTTAGGCACATAGTAATCTTCAAGGAGATATCTTTGCCCTTCAGCACATGAGAGAGGTCTTTTGCAGTAGATTTGCCCAATGTAATACGTCATCTGATATCTTGACTGCTACTTCCATTGGCATTGATTGTAGAACAAAGCAATACAAAATTTTTGACAACTTCAATTTTTTTCCCATTTATCATGATGCTGCTTATTGGTCCAGTTGTGAGGATTTTTGTTTTCTTTATATTGAGATGTGATCTATACTGTAAACTGTAGTCTTTAACTTTCATCAGTAAGTGTTCCAAGTCATCCTCACTTTCAGCAAGCAAAATTGTGTTGTCCACATATTTCTGGTTGTTAATGAGCCTTCCTCCAATCCTGATGCCATGTTCTTCTTCATATAGTCCAGCTTCTCATACTGTTTGCTCAGCATACAGATTGAATAGGTATGGTGAAAGGATACAACCCTGACACACTCCTTTCCTGATTTTAAATTATGCAGTATCCCCTTGTTCTGTTCAAATGATAGCCTCCTGGTCTATGCACAGGTTCCTCATGAGTACAATTAAGTGTTCTGGAGTTCAAATTCTTCTCAATGTTATCCATAATTTATTATGATCTACATAATCAAATGCCTTTGCAAAGTCAGTAAAACACAAGTAAACATCTTCTGGTGCTATGCTTTTGGCCAAGATCCATCTGACATCAGCTATGGTATCCCTCACTCCATGTTCCCTTCTGCATCCAGCTTATATTTCTGGAAGTTCTCTGTAAATATACTGCTGCAACAATTTTTGAGTTATCTTCAGTAAGATTTTATTTGCATGTGATATTTATGATATTGTTCAATATTTTCCACATTCTATAGGATCACCTTTCTTTGGAATGGATACAAATATGGATCTCTTCCAGTCAGTTGGCCAGGTAGCTGTCTTCCAAATCTCTTAGCATAGCTGAGTGAGTGCCTCCAGCATGGCATCCGTTTGTTGAAACATCTCAATGGGTATTCTGTCAATACCTGGAGGCTTGTTTTTCACCAATTCCTTCAGTGTAGTTTTAACTGCACTGAAATGCAGTATTGAAAACTTCAAAACCATTGATTCTTGATCATACAGCACCTCCTGAAATGGATGATCATCTAAAAATTCTTTTTACTACAGTGACTCTGTGCATTGCTTCCATCTTCTTTTAATGTCTCCTGCATCATTCAACATACTGCCCATGGAATTATTAAATATTGCAATTCTAGGTTTCAATTTTTTCCTTAGTTCTTCCAGATTAAGGGATGCCGAACATGTTCTCCGATTTAAATTTTCTAACTCCAAGTCTTTTCACATTTCAATATAATAATTGACTTTGTCTTCTCAAACTGCTCTTTTAAATCTTCTGTTCAGCTCTATTATCTTGTAGATTCTTCCATTTGCTTTAGCTACTCTCCATTCAAGGACAAATTTCAGAGTGTCTTCTGTTATACACATTGGTCTTTTCTTCTTTTCCTATCTTTTTAATGACCTTTTGCTTTCTTCATGGATGATATTCTTGATGTCATCCCACAGTTCCTCTGGTTTGGGTAGGTCTCTAAAGTCTACATTGTTACTTTGTACCCTGACTCTGCTAGTTTTCAAACGAAAGTCAGAAACTCATCCGTCTATGCTTTAACTAGGTTTCAAGTTTTGTGTATTGTTGTTGTTTTTGTTATGTGCCGTCGAATAAGACCTGACTCATAGTGATCCCTCCTTGGGTTTCCAAGGCAGTATCACTATGGAAGTAGATTGCCCCATCTTCCTTCCAAGGACTGGTCAGTGAGTTTGAACCACCAGCCTTCTGGTTAGCAGTCAAGTGCCTTAGGCACTATGCTACCAGAGCTCTGTATTATAATCTTTCTTTTTAGTGCTTAAATGTTCACACACATTTTCTTGGCTTTGTCAAGTTTGGATGGTGGCTGCTATAAGATCTCCAGTCAGCTTAGGGCTCAGTGGTATAGACAGTATCTACATGATCCCACACTCTTCTAAGTAAGCCTTCAACTGTATGCTGGTAAGAGACAAAGCTGTAGGTAATCAGTTTCACAATATATACATTTCCTGGAAAACAATCTTACTGTCTTTGACCTACTACCCATCTGTCAGTTTATCTTACTGTGGTGGCTTGAAGTAAGTGGCTTACAATGTTGGCAGCTATGATATTTCAAATACCAGTAGTGTCATCCATGATGAGAGGTTAAAATAGAGCTCCCAAAATAAGCAAGATTAGGAATAAAGGTCTTGAGACCTTTAAAAGATTAGCTGATTAAAACAATTGAATATTGTCCAATACAGTGTTGTAAAATGAAGGCCCAGAGTTGGAAGCTACTACTCCATAGCCTCAATTAAGTGAAACAAGTCAGTATCATGAAGATAGCACACAATTGGACAACTTTTTCTCCCATTATGCACAAAGTCATTAGGTGTTATATCCACCTTGATGATAATTAACAACTGTCTTTGAAAACTATTCTTCCAATGTTATAGCACATGGAAATGGTAAATTTCAGTTTATAGAATGCAGGTGGACAAAAAGATTGTTCTTCCTGCAAACTGATGTGTATGAATTATACATTCATTTGAAAATGTACATGCGGAGTGGTTTCTTGAAGTGTGACACCATTATTCCTATATGTCCATCAACCTAGAAGGAAATAAACTTGATCTGAGAAAAGCCAAAAGCACAATTGAGAAACAAAAGGAGAAACAGCAGACTCCAGTCATGAAGCTATATCCTTTTGCACTGTCTAAGTAATTGGTGCTATTAAATACCTGAATGTATAACTCTCATTCAGTGAGGCCTCAGCACAGGCTTCTTACATTTGGTATAGCTTTTATAGCTGAGTCATTTCTGACCCTATCATATAGTGAGATGAGGAAATGAGGTGAATTCTGTAAATTTACTGTTGTAAATGCAGAGCCCTGCTCTTCTTTGCCATACCAGGCCTGTGATACCATTGCAGCTTTGCTCAGAATTGGTGGCAAGAGCTGTCAATTTTTTGTCCAAGATTTCTTTTTTTCTTTTCTTTTTGCCAATTAACTATATTGAGCCTGTCAGCCACTTCAAAGTTTTGTTTTATTCAAGTATAAGAGTTTATGCTTTCGCATTCTATTAACATTTAGTCCTAAAATGACATATTCATAAAACCCATATTTTCCAAAAGATCTATTCTTAATCAGATTGTATGTTGCCCAAATATCCTCTGAAATTTGTTACATTATAGTGCTAGGATCACTAAGCACTAAACTATTTGAAAGACATTTGTCTTTCAGAAGGCACATCTTCTGAAATTAGGAACAGGAGACCCTTTCTAAATAATTTAAGATATCTCACAAATATAATCTCTTGTCCACCCATGACCCTAAAATACCATGGCTAGAAAACTTTCAGACCACTTTCCAGGCTTATATGGGCCTTTCTCAAGGTCCTTTCAGCTCTGAGTAGACTACACAACCACTTTATACATGCATTGGGTCAAGTGAGCTTTTGTTTGGATAGGGTTTGACAAGAGCTTGGACATGTATGTTTCTGGGTCCTGGTATGTGTGTGACAGGCCTATCATAGTGTTGTACAGAACAAGGAATAGAAAGAGAAGGTGAACTCATTACAGGCTAGTGTGACACAGCAACCAGTCCAAGAGTTATAAATCTGGGTTATTATGAAAGTATATTTGTTTTGTACATTGATTATTCTGTTCTATTTTTCAATTTTACCTTTATAGTTATATCAGCTATATGTCCTTATAATAATACCCATTGTCATATATTTATTCCAGTTCATATTGATCTTATTGAACAGAGTAAAACTATCCTATAGGGTTTCCAAGGCTGTAATCTTCACTGAAACAGTTATCTCATCTTTCCTCCTTGGAGCACCTGGTAGGTTTGAAGCTCTAATATACTGGTTAGCCACACAGCACTTAACAACTACACTATCAGGGCTTCTTATAGGGTAATAATAAGAAATCATAACTCATGGAGATAATGTAAAAATTAGTTAATATAGAAGCACATAAATGCTTATACATAAGTGCCTCAGAAGATGACACATGTCAGTGGTAGATTTTTTTTTTTTTTTTTTATGCAGAAAACGATGTAACTAGTTGAAAATGCTAAAAGTCAGACATTCAGAAAGAACCTAAGTAGATGTAAGTAATGCATTTATAGAAAGAAAGAAGAAGGAAACTGTTAGGGAAACAAAGTCATGTTTTAAGAAATTAATTGAAAATAATTATTGTACTTTGGGTGATACATGACTCATAGAAAATATATTTTGGCTTAAAACGTTCAGGAATATATAAAGATATCTTTATTTGGATTCTGGCTAGTAATAACAATAATGACACTAGTTGGGTGATCCAGGAGACTGATTTCTATTCCATACAAGGAAGATTATTTTTCCACCAATTTCAGTCAATGAATAAAAGTGGTAAGCTACCTATAACTTAAGTGGTTTAATCAATCTCATGGTTTCCTGGTGGAAGGATTTCATACTTGATGCATGGGGAGCTGACTTTGTAAGTAGCTTGAAACCTTGAATGTTTTTGATTCAATTATATCTAAGGTAACTCAAGAGAACTATTCACCATTAAATTAGTCAATTCCTTTGAGACAGGATAAATATTCTTTCCCACAGTATGAAGACCCTTGGCAGATATACTCAAGTGAGACTGTGAGTTTATTAATTTTGAGGAATGAAAGAAAAGTTTCAGTGTGTTAGAATGTACAATACTAAAAATAGTTATATATTAAAAATAAGAAATATACATGTCATAAGTGTATAGTTAACATAAAGCGATTCCAAGACAAAAATCTAAACCAAAAAAAAAAAAAATCACTCACTGCCTCGAGTCAGATCCGGCTCATAGCAACCTCTCCTTAGGTTTCTGAGGCAGTATTACGACGGAAGTAGATTGCTCAACCTTCCTTCAATATGTTGAGCACTTTATGTAAAAAAGAAGTTAGGTTGTCTAAATAAAATCTGTGTAAGTTAAGCTACATTTCCTTTATCAAAGGATTACTAGATAGTTAAAGTGCTATGATGTGTGTAAGATATGTGCTGTGGTGTGTATACTTGAAAAATAACTATCCTTAATAATTCAGTAGAATCCCATATTTTCCCAGAGAAAATAATTTCAATTTAAAAAAGTAGTTATCAAAAATTTTAGGAAAAATGCTGTCATGCCATTTCTACAAACACTGAATCCTTTAATGGAGCATTTGTGACTTAAAACCTATACTCTTAAAGCTTCTTTGAAGAAGCTTTTGAAATGGTTGGAGAAAGGAGTCAGAAATCTTACACAAGGCAGGTGACTCACTTACAGATTCTCTCAGAGAGAAAACTTATTCTTCTAAACTTCCCCACAAGATTTTTTTGGAAAAGCAAGAATCTCATGATAATTTTGTAATTAATTTTAATGCACATAAAAAATAAATTAAAATATGAAGTCTCAGTCTGTCAGAGAAAAAAAGATAAAATCAAGTCCAAGTCCAGACTTATGGTGATTCAGAGCGTAACAGTACTCTGTAAGGTTTTCAATGGCTAATTTTTTGGAAGTAGATCACCAGGACTTTCTTTTGAGGTACCACTGGGTGGACTCAAACCTCCAAATTCTCATTTAACAGCTGAGTTCATAAATTGTTTTCACCACACAAAAACTGAAACCTAATAGAGGCTTGGAATATGGCTATTATGGATCCAAACACAAATTTCACCATTTAATTTTGTTAATTGAGAGCAATGGTTTACTTTTATAGCTTTTTATATTTTTAATTTGGAAGATGGCAATAATACTACCAATGTGAAAGCTTTATAATGATGATTAAGAAAAATGAAGTTTATAAGGTATCTGACATGACGTGTGAGATCACTGTGTGAATGGCCCTTCTTTCCTCACCATCAGATTTTATCAAACATTCCATTGTGAATGGAGTGAGATTTTTTATTATTATGACTTTGTTCCATGAGTGCTTTGACTTTGCAATATGAATTTTAACAAAAAATTCAAGGCCAAGAACATATGAGAAATATTTAAAAATATAGCTTATAAATACTGTAAGTAAAATGAAATTGACCTGGATATCTATGAACAAATTCAGTTCACACAGCTTCAACAGTAAGGATTAGATAGATGGATCTCAGGCCTCCTGTGTATCCAACAGGAAACAATTTACAATGTCAATAACTTATTTTAATATAAGGAAATAAATACAATGAAGAAGCATCAATATTTGTTACTATTATTAGAAGGAAAAATAGATTTTATTATACCAAAATCAAAATTACTAATAAATTAAAAGATGCAATCCTTTACCAATATGGATTGTACTAAGTAACTCCATTCAACATGTTAATTAAATATTTATTTGGAATGATGCTTTATTGATAAAATATCTTGGGGGACCCTTTAGAAGTAGTGCAAATTAAAACTAGATGCTCATATTGGTATAGAAGAGCCATGAGCAATATTGTCTTAAAAATGATCCAGGCTCAAGACATCCATAATTTCATGCTATGGACTCTATGGGACTAAAGGCAAACTACCTGTCTGGGTTTTTCAACATAAAACCAGCCTCTTCGTTGATTGAAGGATCATTTCATTGAAAATAAACAAACAAACAAAAAAAAAATTGCTATTTTGAGTTTATTTCTCACTTTGTCCCAGAGTTGGGTATCAAACCTGACAGTAATAGTTTCTTGAAGGATTTTACCCTTTATCAGATAATCACAATATAAAGTCTCTCTACTTTGCTAACTTCCGATTAGATATGTTTGACTTTCTTATTTTATCAGTCATGTCTCTTAACCCTTCTTTCATATTTTTTCTTTCATTATATTTTTTTATTGCATGCTATATAATTTCGTCAGCTGTGGCTTGTAGTTCATTAACCTGCTTTTAAGCTGAGCATGAGTTCAGTTTTAGGCTATTGAGTTTTAAAAGATACAAAACTTTTACTGGGTTGTTTTACAAACTTTCCTGGAGTCTTATTCATTGTTACTTTTTCTTTTTCCTTTTTAAGTATTTAATAATTTGAAATATTTTTTGTAAATTGTATGTGTAATTTGACTGTGTAAAATTATCCACAGTCTAATCCTATTATTTTGACTGCTGAGTGTTGTTCATGATAATCTACATTTTCTTTGTTTGCTTGAATTTGCTAACTGTTCAAACAATTTCATTACCATTTAGAAACAACTACACTCTGATTTCTTTCCCTATAAGTTAATTTTGCCTGTATTTGAGAATTATCTAAATAGAAACATAAATATAAGAGCATGTGACCTTTTGTGTCTGCCTTATTTCTGTATACTGTATATACTTTAGTTTCATTCATGTTGTTGCATGGACCCGTATTTTGTTTATTTTTATTGGCATGTAGCAATTATGCTGTATGAATATATCTTAATATGCTTATTCATTCTTTTGTTGACTGTCATCCAGTTTTGGCTTTCTGAATAAGCTACAATGACCATTCTAACATATTTTTTGTATGTGGACATTTGCTTTATTTCTCCTGTGTAAACACCTGACAGTTCAATTGCTGGATCCTTATGAAAGTATGTTTTGATTATTTAAGAAACTGCCAGACAGTTTTTCCGAGCAGTTATACTATTTTATATTTCATCAAGAATACGTGTTGATGGTTGCTCCTGATCTTCCCCAATATTTTTATTGTTAGTCATTCTAGTCATTCTAAAATATTCTAGTCATTCTAAAATATGTGCCTATGTGTTTGATTATTAGTTTTATATTGTTGTTGTTGTTATGTGCCATTGAATCAGACCCAACTCATAGTGACTCCTCCTTGGGTTGCTGATGCAGTATCGATCCGGAAGTAGATTGCCCAACCTTCCTTCCGAGGAGTGGCTGGTGGATTTGAACAGCCAGCCTTCTGGTTAGCATTCAAGTGCATTAGGCGCTATGCTACCAGAGCTCTGTGTTATGATCACATAATTAATAGGGTTCTATATCTGAAAATTCTTTTTGGCTTTGAGATTTTTTTTTTTTTTCACAACATTTCTGTGTAGTATTTCATTCTCTTACCCCACTGATAAAACCAGCTTCAAAATACCACTGTAGTGCTCAAAGATCTTGGTTCCCTGCTCAAAGATGGCAGCTTTCTTTTCAAAGATGGTAGCCAACCAGACTTCATTGAATATGTGTGGCTCTCCACAGTCTTGCAAATAATTGAATCTGACACATTAGGCTCCTAAAATGGCACACTACCCTTTCTGACTTTCCCATTCCAGGGCTTTGAATCATAATTTTTCAGGTTCTGGTTACTGTGATGAATCCTTTAAAATGGGAAGAAAAAAAAAAAAGTCTGTTTCTGTTTTGATTTATAGGCTATGACATAACTTTTTTGAATCAGTTTGAAGCCCTGCTTAAAGCATAAGTAGAAGTGTCCATAATTCAGATGTTCTTAACACAATGATGGCCTATCTAGCTTTATAGACAGATACTTGGATAGATTAGTAAACATATCAGGTGTTTAGATAGATAATATATTGTTATTTAGAATCCTGCCAAATATATATATATTTTTTTCTATTAATATGATTGTTTATTCAAGAGCAGATTATCTAGACTCCCTAATTTTAGGATTAAATCCACAACTTGTCTGTCAGTTTGTCCTACAGTGGGGGCTTTCATGTTGCTGTGAGGCTGGAAGATTTGCCACCAATATTTCAAATACTGGTAGGGTTACTCATGGTGGTTTCAATAAAACATTCAGACTAAAACAGACTGGGAAGAAGGACAAGGCAAGCCACTTCTGAAAAAAAATGGCCACTGAAAACTTTATGAACAACAGTGAAACATTATCTGAAATAATGCCAGAAGATAAGTCCTTCATATTGGGAGTCACTCAAAATATGACTAGGGAAGAGCTGCTTCCTCAAAATAGAGTCTACCTTAATTATGTGGATGGAGTAAAAGTTTTGGGACCTTATTCGCTGATAGAGGGCACTCAAAATGGAGGAAACAACTGCAAGCATTCATTAATAATCGGAACATAGAATGCATGAAATATGATGGCAGGAAAACTAGAAGTCATAAAAAATGAAATGAAAAACATAAGTTCAATATCCTAGACATTAATGAGGTGAAAAGGACTGGTACTGGGCATTTTGAATCAGGCAATCATATAATCTACTGTACTTAGAATAACAAATTGAAGAGGAAGAGTGCTACATTCATTTTTAAAAAGAACATTTCAAAATCTATTATGAAGTACAATGCTTATACGGAAGACCAGTTAATACTACTAATATTCAAATTTGGGCACCACCCAATAAAGACAAATATGAAGAAATTGAAGAATTTTACGAACTTTTGCACTCTGAAGTTGACCAAACACATAAACAAGATGTATCAATTATTGCTGATAATTGGAATGAGAAAGTTGAAAACAAAGAAACATCATCAGTAGTTGGAAAATAAGGTATTTGTGATGGAAAAGATGATGGAGATCCCATGATAGAATCTTGCAAGACAAATGACTTATTCATTGCAGATACCTTTCTTCAACAAGCATAGTGACGCCTATAAACATAGACATCACAAGATGGAATACAGATGAATAAGATTGATTACATCTGTGGAAAGAAGAAATGGAGAGGCACAATATCTTCAGCCAAAACAAAGCTAAGAGTTAACTATGGAACAGACCATCAATTGCTCATATGCAAGTTCAAGTTGAAGCTGAAGAAAATGAAAACAAGTCCATGAGAGGCAAAATATGACCTTGATTACATCCCACCTAAATTTAGGGACCATCTGAAGAACAGATTTAATGCATTGAGCACCAGGATTGAAGACCAGACAAGTTGTGGGATGACATCAAGATCATCATACGTGAAGAAAAGAAAAAAGGGTCATCAAAAAGACAAAAAAGGAATAAAAGACCAAAATGAATGCCAGAACAGTCTCTAAAACTTGATTTTGAATGGAGAGTAGCTAAAGAAAATGTAATAAATAATTAAAGAGCTAAACAGAATATTTCAAAGGGTGGTTTGAGAAGATAAAGTACTATGATCAAGTGTGCAAAGA
>NW_006922292.1:111478-119999 GCF_000298275.1 Orycteropus afer afer
TCCTTCAAGGCTCAGGGGTCCAAGATTATCTTCTGTGTCTGTGTTAATTGGTTTCCCTTTTCTTTGTTGAAGAGGGTCTGTGCAATCCTTCTGCCTAGTCTGCCATCTTGCCCCGCCTTGCTTTTTTTTTTTTTGCTTAGTGACTTCTCTGGACTATTTTAATGAAGAATATCTGACCCACAGAATGAAACGTTTGGTGCTACTACTCAGGGGTACAGCTTTTGACATGTGAATATTCAGTCTGGAATGATTGTAGTTTTAGCGGTAGTTAAGACAACTGTTACCTATTACTGCTGTAACAAATATAACACAAGTGGATAGCTTTATCAAACAGAATTTTATTCTTTCACAATTCAAGAGGCTAGAAGTTGAAATTCAGGTTGTCACCTCTAGGAGAGAGCTTTTCTCTCTCTGTTTGCTCTGGAGGAATTTCCTTTCTCCTTGTAACCTCTGTGGACCTAGAATTCCATGAAGATCTCCGTGTATATTGGCATCAATCTTCTTCTGAGACTATACGATTCTTAGCACAGAGACCCTGGGTCCAAAGGTTTTCTGCTGCTCCTGCCTGTTCTTCTGTGGGGGTTGTCAGGTCCTTCTCTTTCCGCCAGCATTTTTCTCCTTTTATCTCTTGTAAGCTACATCTCAGGGAAATTCTATTTATGTTAGATCAGAGCTGCAACCGATTAAGGGTGTTTGTTGCATCACACCCTAATCCCTTTACAAGTGATTAGCTAATCACATTGTATCATATAATGGAGATAATTACATTATTACATAACAGCCAAACCACTGAGAATCATGGCCCAGCCTAACTGACATTTGCTTTGGAGGGGCACAATTCAATCCCACAGTAGACTTTTGTTAACTGCCTCTTCCTCTGATATCTCTACTTATTGTTGTTTGTTGTTATTTCACACCTGACTCATAGTGACCCCTCTAGGATCTACTAATTTCTAGCTGAGTACTCTTGTTTGTGAAAATGCCTGGGATGGGGGTGGAAGTGGACATAATTTCTTCATAGTTTGATACAATTTTTGTTGACTCCCTTGTATGGATATGCTGTTGATCTTTGAGTTTTTTTCTGACCATAGGAGAGCTCGTCATAGCTTTCTCTTATTCTAGTTATTCCTGATAAAGTTCTAGAGTCTAAAGTTTATCTTGTTGCTATCTAAGAGCTATTATTCTTCCTTTAATTGTCTACCACCAAAATATACAGTGTTTTTCACTACTCTTAGGCTTGAACTTCTCTGTGGTCTGTTCCAAATGAAGTCAATTCCCTTGAGAGGCCTAAGAAGCTCTATGGTTTTATAGCCTTTCTCTCCCTCTGAGTACTCTCTCACTCTTCTGAGCTCTACAATCCTGTTCCAAAGCTGAAGTGCACTCAGTTACCTACTCCTCCTAAATAACTGTGTGCTTTATGGATGGGACACTGAATAAGGTTTGTTGCTACTAGTCTTTTGGGGAGGATTTTCCAGCATGGAACCCCACCCTACAAGCTCTATGGGATGTTAATGATTGGGGCCCAGTATTCTTAGTCTGTTGTGCCAGGAGTATAGTTTCTGTTCTAGTATTAGGGCCTGGGTGGAAGAGGGGCACATCAGATCTCTCAGACAAGTTTACCTAGGTAGAGCTTCTGCAATATGATACAGAGTGATGAGAAAAACTGAAAGGCTGCTCCACTTAAGAAAATATCATAACCTTAAACTAAGAGTTGGATAGAGAAGAAGTACTGTGTTCTTGGCTGTATTCACCAGAAGTAGAGTTCCTACCGTGCTGAGATAAGGGGGTGGCAGAAAGGAGCAGGACATGATTCAAATGCCACAAATTTCCTCCAATTTTATCTAGATTATTTTTCTTTGTAGTTATATGCCATTAGGAAATTTTTCAGATATAAGAATACTATATATATGTGTTTTATATGATTATATATTAAATTTATTAAAGTATATATATGTAAAGATACATATGTATGTATATATACATATATGTGCTCTCATGGAATTGTTTTAATTGTCTTCAACTTGAATTGTTGATAGGACAGAGTCTAATAGCACTGCTTATTTGTTATTCAAATAAAGCTGACCTCACTTTCATGGCCATTTATATTGTCCTTTTAACACAATAGGACTAGTAAACAATGCCTAGATTCTCTTTGTTCAAATTTCTGAGAAAACACCAAAGAGAAAATAAAGTGAAAACAATATGTAATGACAACTTTTTGAATTATTTAATATTTACTTATGATGTAGTAAACTATTATCTTGGTTGTTCTATTATAAAGAGAATATTATATTAGGAACAACAAATCAAGCCTTATGCCTTAAAAGCTTTATAAAGAAATTATAGTCCAGTTGGAGAGACATATTTATAGTATAAGTTGATAAATATATTTTTAACATACCAAATATATTTTACAATATCATATAATATTTTGAATTTGTGTCTGATATATGCATGGAGAAAATGCTATGTTCTAGAAAATCTTGCCTTTTTTGCCTTATTTTAATAATGGTTTTAGAATTTGTACAAACTTGGAATTAAAAACATAATAACATTGCAGGCTCAAGCTCAAGTCCTAGTGCATTGGTCTAGAGTGATGTAGTGAAAACACATTATAAATTTCTCAGGATTCTGCTAAAATATAACTTTACACTTCATAACAGTCAGTACTAGATAAAATACAGTTTGTCTTTGGAACACTGAGATTAGTAAAGCATATTATTTCAAACAGATCTCTTCTCCATCTGCTTTTAAATGCACATAGTCTTTTGACTGCTAACCAGAAGGTTAGTGGTTCAAACCCACCAGCCACTCCTCTGAAGGAAGACTGGGCAATCTACTTCCGTAGAGATACCGCCTCAGAAACTCAGGGAGTGGTCACTATGAGTCAGATTCAACTCTACAGCAGTGAGTTTGTTTTTTGGTTTAGTTATTATTTGAAACCCCAAACCAAACTCACTGCATAATGTCAGATCTGACTCATAACGACCCCTCCTTGAGTTTCTGAGGTGGTATCACTAGGGAAGTAGATTACCTAACCTTCCTTCTGAGGAGTAGCTGGTGGGTTTGAACCACCAGCCTTCTGGTTAGCAGTCAAGTTCCTCAGGCACTATGCCACCAGAGCTCCCAAAACACAGAAGAAATGCAGACATAACAAACAAGGGAGACAGCTTTAGTAAGCCATGCTCTTGTTCTTACAAAGTAATAAATTCTTCTTCTTTTTTTGTGAATTTTTCCTTAAACTTTTATCTCTTTACCACTTATCTCATTTTAGAGAGATGAGACCCAGAATAGAGGAAACATTGCTGGTCACTTGGCTTACAGAAATGTTTTGATATAAGATAGAAACTTTTTTTTTCTGTAAATGAACACAATGGATTTCAGCAAAAAACCTAGCTTTGTATATTTGTCTGGAGTGCCCAATGTGGTTGAAATGTGTGTTTGAATCCCATGTAAATTTTTACTTCCCTAAGTACCATGCTACAGTTACCCACTGATTGAGAACTTGGTTTTCTCTAAGCCATAGTTTTGTACTGATTTACACCTGATCAGGTTTCTTATTCTCTAGAAATTTATGCTGGAAATGAATATATTCAAAATAGGAACTACTAAAAGTTCCATCTTTTGATTTGTTCACTCAGCTGATTGGAATATTATTATGACAGCTTCCATTTGTATTCTCTGAATTCTCAACTGTTTATTAAAGTTTCCATCTTAATAAGATTATTTTTTATGATTAATGAACATATATATTGCCAATTTATTATATTTTGATAGAATAACTACTGAAATATGTAAATTGTCAAATATATATTTTTGGATAATGAGTCTATATACCTTTGGGGCTGTACACACCAATTGCAGCAAATTTCAAAGACCCAACAATGTTTTGATGAATTGGAAGACCTATTTTAATTAAATCATTTGGCAAACTAAAATTGACACACCAGTTGAAGGTCAAGAGTCAGTATTTTCAAATAGATTCAATAGATATTATTTACCTTGGTACTGAACAGATTGTTTACTACAGTATAAGTTTTCTAGAAAACATTTAACAGACGTTCACTCAGTCAACTAGTCAACAGATATTTATTGAAAAAATCTAGTGTTTTGAGGGCATTTCACTCTACTTAATAATGTAATAGTGACCAAGACATGAACAATGCCCTCCAGAAACTTCCATGCTAGTTCACTTATTACAAGACACAAACCACTTATTTATAAGTTAATAGGTGTATAAAACAATGTTTATAGACAAAATGAGAAGATACCACAAAGGTACCTAACCAATTTTTTGAAAGTTGAATATGATTTCTTATGGAATTATAAAGGAGTCTCTGGTTGTACCAATGGTTAAGTGTGTGACTACCAACTATAAATTTGGCAGTTCAAATCCACACAGAGGTGCATTGGAAGAAAGGGCTAGAAAATTCTAAGGAGTGTAGTTCTACTCTTCAAACCGGGGAATCTCCTTGAGTTATAACTGAAGTGACTCTATGGCAACAGATATTTGGGGATTATTATAAGCCACTCCTCGGAAGGAAGATGGGGCAATCTACTTCCGTAGTGATACTGCCTCGGAAACCCAAGGAGGGGTCACTATGAGTCAGGTCCGACTTGACGGCCCATAACAACAACAACAACACTATAAACACATTTAAACTGAGATCTGATAGAGAATGGGATTGAGCATATGCAGACTTCTGGAGTTCACAGAGATCTTGGATTGAATTGAGGTCAATTGTACACAGGTATTAAAATGGTACTACCAATTGTGAGTTCATTGTCTTAGAAGAGTTTTTCCTACTTTCAGGTTTGTTCTGTTTTTATTGTAAGCAAAGAAAGGTGTTTGGGTAATGTTTAATTGTCATTGTGGAGCTCCCTTACTTGAGAAGAGGTTTTCTGGGCATGAAATAATGACACTTTAGTATAAAATGTACTTAGTAAGTAGATCCTAAGCTTTTCAGTGCCCAGAGGATGAGCAAAGATATCAGAGTTTATATCTTGAGACTGTATAAAAAACTCATTATATTTCCCAAGAGTCTGATTCTCCTGCTGAATGCCAAAAACATGTCCCCAGATACCAACATTAAAATGCAAGCTTAGTGCTTTATCTTTTAAATCTGGAAGGATGGTATCTTGTGTACCAAATCTTTGTTTGATCCTCTAAACTAAAAGCAGCAATTTAAGCATCCTTAATGAACTTGAGAATTCTTTAATGCATAATTATAAGGTTCATAAGATAGGCCAATGCTTGTATGGAGTATTTGGAAGGTCATTAGAAATTCTACATGATGAAACATCTTCTTGGCAAGTACAATGCCATATGGGAGGGCTGAAATTAATTAGATGGCTCCTAATCAACCAGATGGAAGTCAGGATGCATAGAAGATGAAGTTATATGCTCTGATGACGCTTTCACTCCCTATCACATGTCCAGTGATTTGAAGATCTGGAGCTGCAGATCTTAAGCAGTGCCTGCAGTAATATTGTTTAATGTTCTCTTTTCCTGTAATATGCAAGGCTTTTACAAGTGACAAGGTTTTACAAAATTTATTAACTTATAGCTAACATATGTTGTGAACTGCATTTTTCATATTCATCTCAATGATCTCCTCTGGTTTCCTTAATTTCCATGCTGGACATATTTGCACATAAGAAAGAGAGCATCATAAGATGTGAAAAATATGCTAATATGATAATTTTTAAACTATCCCAAAGCCTCTGCAAACCCATGAAGCAGCTAAGATATTCTGAATTCAGTAGGACAGTCTCACTTTTAACAACTAGTTTCTGTAATTTTAATTCCTAACTTATCCTTTGATCAGAGTATTGAGAAAAGCATGTATTTAGAAGGATCAGACAAACCATTTTACAGGACATAGAAAGTTAAAGAAAAGGAAGAATTAACAATTGTGAATATTTAAAATATTTGATAGATTCTGCTCTCAAGGATTTACATGTTTCATCTCCCTCAATACATATAATGTTCTTATGATGGAAGCACTTGTATTACCTTGCTGTTACATTTCAGGGCACTGAGGATAAGACATTACAACCAATTTTTCTAAAATTCCCAATTATACTAACCTAAAATTTTTAGTTATATTCACTATATTATCTTAGCACCCTTTACCAACATTGTGCATTTAAATAGTAATACTTTATTCCTCCTAATTTATTCACTAATTTATTCATTCAGTCACTTGTTGTTGTTGTTGTTAAGTGCTGTCGAGTCATTTCCGACTCATAGAGACCCCATGCACAGCACAACGAAACAGCGCCAGCTCCACGATCCCTGCTGTACTTGAGCCCATCATTGCACCCACCATATCAATCCATCTCGTTGAAGGCCTCCCCCTCTTTCGTCGACCCTCCACCCTACAAAGCATCACATCCTTCTCCAGGGCATGGTCCCTTTTGACAACATGACCAAAATAGGTGAGACAAAGTCTGGCCATTCTCACTCCCAAGGAGCATTTTGGGTGTACTTCCTCCAGGACAGATTTGTTAGTTCTTTTAGCAGTCCATGGGTACGTTCAGCATTCTTCACCAGCACCACAACTCAAAAGCATCAACTCTTTTTCAGTCTTCCTTATTCATTGTCCAGATTTCACATGCATACGAGGTGATTGGAAATACCATGGCTTGTGTCAGGTGCACCTTAGTCCTCAAGGAGACATCCTTGCTCCTCAGCACTTGAAACAGTTCCTTCACTGTTGACTTTCCCAATGCTGCACATCATCTAATGTCCTGACTTCTGCTTCCACTGGCATTGACTGTAAAACCAAACAATGTGAATTCTTTGACAACCTCAATCTTCCCTCCATTTATTGTGATGCTGCTCATTGGTCCAGTTGTGAGGATTTTTGTTTTCCTTATATTGATACATAATCCATACTGCAGACTGTATTTTTCAACCTTCATCAGTAAGTGCCTCAAGTCATCTTCACATTCAGCAAGCAAAGTTGTATCATCTGCGTGTCTCAGGTTGTTAATGAATCTTCTTCCAATCTGGATGCCACATTTTTCTTCATATAGTCCAGCTTCTTGGATTATTTGCTCAGCATATAGATTGAATAAATATGGGGAAAAGATACAACCATGACACACTCCCTTCCTGATTTAAACCATGCAGTGTCCCCTTGTTCTGTTCAAAGGAAAGTCTCCTGGTCAAGGTACAGGTCCCTCATGAGTACAATCAAATGTTCAGGAATTCCCATACTTCTCAAAGTTATCCACAATTTGTCATGATCCACACAATCAAATGCCTTTACATAGTCAATAAAACACAAGTAAACATCTTTTTGGTATTCTTTGCCTTGAGTCAAGATCCATCTGACAACAGTTATGATATCCCTTGTTCCACATCCTCTTCTGAATCCAGCTTGCACCTCTGGAAGTTCTATGTCAATATGCTGCTGCAACCATTTTTGAATTATCTTCTGTAAGATCTTACTTGCATGTGATATTAGTGATATTGTTCTATAATTTCCACAAGCTGTGGGATCACCTTTCTTTGGAATGGGTACTGCAAAAATGGCAAGGAGGCCACATGTTCTGACCTCCTCTAATCCCACAAGAGGAAGACAGGATTATCAGCAGTAACCCAAGGCCTATTCCTGCCAGGACAGACATGCTGCCTTCCTCCAGCCCTTTCTCCAACCGTTCCTCCCAAAGCACCCACCACCCCTCTCCTGGGTTTGATAATTCACTGCAGTGGCCACACAAAGCTCACAGATTATGGGATTTATTAGGGAAGCACCACAGGCTACAATTCAAGTTCAGGAAAAATGCTCAGCCTTTTTCCCAGCCCACGGTCCCTCAGCCAACAGTCTCTCACAGTCTCTTTCCCACCAGTGCTGGTCCCTCGGTGTCTCACTCAGCTATGTATGTTTCTTGCGTCTATTTCCCAGCAGCATATGTCTCTTTCAGGGGCACGTGTCCTTTTCGGCAGCATGTCTTCCTCAACCAGCAGTCAGAGAGAAAGTTCTGCCTCTAAGAGGCCTCCTTTTGAGCCCAACAGGGTGGTCCAACTAGCCAATCATAGCATCAGAACTCTAAGCACTTGAGAGAGAGTGGGCACCTCCCAGAACATTGTTTTGTGCCACTCCCAAAAGAAATACTCCAGGTGGACAACTTCAGCAATCAGGAGCTCCTCAGTTGCTCATAGTAAATCCCACCTTGGAGTTTACAAAGACTTATGGTAGAAAAGCCACAGTAAGTAATTTACTACACCACGGGTACAAATATGGATCTCTTCCAGTCATTTGGCCATGTAGCTGTCTTCCAAATCTCTTGGCAAAATCGAGTGAGTGCCTCCAATGGGGCATCTGTTTGTGGAAATATCTCAATGAGTATTCCGTCAATTCCTGGAGCCTTGTTCTCCACCATTTCTTTCATTACAGCTTTGACTTCCTCCTTCAGTACCATTGGTTCTAGATCATATGCCACTTCCTGAAATGGATGAAGATCGACCAGTTCTTTTTGGCACAGTGATTTTGTGTATTCCTGCCATCTT
>NW_006922292.1:120882-125279 GCF_000298275.1 Orycteropus afer afer
AGAAGTTGATAAAATTATTCAGTTTCCTCATCTTTGGCTTTGGTGGTTGGGAGATAAATTTGAATAATAGTCGTATTAATGGGTCTTCTTTGTAGGTGTATGGATATTATCCTATCACTGACAGAATTATACCTGAGGACAGATCTTGAAACATCCTTTGTGATGATGAATGCCACTCCATTCTTCTTCAAATTTTCATTCCCGGCATAGTAGATCACATGGTTGTCTGATTCAAAATGGCCCAAACCAGTCCATTTCAGCTCATTAATGCTGAGGATATTAATCTTTATATGAGCCATTTCATTTTTGACAACTTCTAATTTTCCTAGATTAATACTTCGTACATTCCATGTTCCAATGATTATCGGATGTCTGCAGCTGTTTCTCCTCAATTTGAGTGGTGCCACATCAGCAAATGGAGGTCTTGAAAGCTTTACCTTATCCATAGGAGTAAGGCTGGGTTTACTCAGATGATGCAGCTCTTTCCCAGTTCTATTTTGAGAGCCTTTTAACCTAACCAGACTATTCATAAAGTTGCACGGTAATGTATCAAACAGTATTTCTTTGCTATTCATAAGGTTTTCCCTGGCCAATTATTTGAGAAGTGGATGGTCTCTTCCTTCTTCCTAGTCTGAATCAGTCTGTAAGCTGGGCTGATACCTGTGCATAATGTTCATCCCACTATGTTAGAAACACCAGTGGCTCAGCCCCAAAACTCACATCAACATGTCACCATAGTAGGACAAATCAGCAGACAAGTTTGCCTCTCTGTTGGAAACCTCTCATACCACCCTTACTTGGGTACCGGAGGCTGACTCCTCCTCTGTCCTGATTCCTGGTCCTTTTAATCCCCTTTCTCCTGCTCTCACATGCTCCTTCTTTGGGCATGCCTGAGTTCCTCTCCTCACCTGGATCCCTGCAGCTGACTGCTCCTCTGTCTAAGTTTCTGGCTTTTAATCCACTTTTTCCTGCTCTCCTGCACTGCTGCTTTGGGCGTGCCTGAGTTTCTCTCCTCACGTGGGTCCCTGTGGCTGACCACTCCTCTGTCCATGTTCCTGGCTTTTTTATCTCCTTTGTCCCGCTCTCCCACCCTGCTGCTTTGGGCATGCCTGAGTTCCTTCTCCTCACCTGGATCCCTGTGGCTGACATTCTAAACATCCTGACATTCTAAAACATTCTAAGGATGGTCCTTTTGATTATTTTCATTTTGATTATTCAGTCACTAAGTTCAGGGTAATCGGGCAAATATGGGACCTCTGTTATCCTTTCCACTTCAGTCTTGCAATGATTCAATCACATCTATTGCCAAGAATAATCTATGGTAGAAGAGAAAAAGCACAGGGGACCCAAATAAAATAAAACACAGTTTTGGTCCTTAAGAGTCTCAAATTTCAGAAGGAGAGACAAAAAAGTGATAAGGCCACACAATTTGATTAATAACACAATGAAAGGAAGGTGGAATGGAGGTATAGCAAAGAATGAGAGATTGAAGAGTGCTGGGAGGAGCAAAGGAAGGCACGGTAAAGAAGGATGGAAGTTTTACAAGCTTGCAGCTTCCTGATATATACTCAATATGCTCTTTAAAGCATCTAGGGTTGGATCTGGCAAAAGGGACTCTTTAAAGAGAGACATTCATTTTTGTAACAACAGCAACAACAAACAAACAAACAAAAACCTCCCTCAAATTCAGCTGGTGTGTCAAAAAAAAAAAAAAAAAAAAAAACATTCTAAGGATGGTCATTGTGATTATTTTTCCAAGAGGTAAAGAAAAAAAAAAAAGAATATTTTCACAAAATGGAAAGCCTGTGGCTTGCAAACATTGGTGTCTCTTCTTACTTTGCTTAATTGTTACTTATTATGATTACTATTATTAATCTACAATCCTCTTTTGAACATCAGACTCTAACTGTTCCAATATTTACTCTAAAGTGGTTGAGTTTCACTACCATTGAAATTCACCTGGTCAGAGAAATAGTTTGGGAATGTTTCCTGCAGCTTTCTCTGTACTAAAATTGTAGGACCTTTAATCTCAAGTAGTGGTCATACCCAAGAATAATTTTCAAGGTGCATTTTTAATCAGCTCCTAAAAATAAGCTTTGGATACTGCTAAAAATCTACAGTATTAGTACATTTCATGATAGAGCATACGGGTTTGGAGATAGGAATTGGACTACCAATGTTCTTGTCTCAAGGCCACATGTATCTTGCTGTGCTGCCTTTGGGATGTCATGTCAACACCTTTTGCTTCATTATCTTTAGTTACCACTTGAAAAAATAATGTCAGAGCTGTCTGTATCTGATGTTTGTTATGAGGATAAAATGAGGGGAAAAAAAAAAAAAGAGCCAAATCTTTTGACACTTGTAAAGCACCGAACAAATGTGTAAGGAAAGACAGGCAGTGTTTGATGTTACCATGTCAGAAAAATCAGTCTTTTAAGAGTCAGTGCAAGAGAAAGTGTCAGTGTTATGGAAAGCAGCAGAAGAGGATTGAATGTCTTATTATTAATATTTCTTTTACTATGAACTATCCATAATTGAGGCAGCAAATGAAAAAATAACAAGGAGGCCAAGTGTGAATTTGAAAGAGGATGAAAGGGAATACTGAAAGTTATTTTTAGAAATCTGAAGATTTGAATGCTTGAGCACATAGTGTTCATAATAATTATTGTTAGGTGTCCTGGAGTCAGCTTCCACACATAGTGACACTATGTACAACACAAAGAAACACTGCTGGGTTGGTCCTGCACCATCATCACAATCCTTACTATACTTGAACTCATCATTGCAGACACTGTGTCAATCCATCTAGTTGAGGGTCTTCCTCTTTTTCTCTGACTCTTTACTTTACCAACCATGATCTCCTTCTCCAAGGAATGTTCCCTTCTGACAGACACCATGACCAAAACATGTGAGATAAAGTCTGGCCATCTTGCTTCCAAAGAGCACTCTGGCTGCACATCTTCCAGAACAGATTTGTTCATTCCTCTAGCTGTGCATAGTATTTTCACTGTTCTTTGCCAACATCGCAATTTAAAGACATTCCTTCTTCATTAAGCATTCTTTATTTATTGTCCGGTGTTCACATGCATATGAGGCAATTGAAAATACCATGGCTTAGATTAGATGCACCTTAATATTCAAAGTAACATTTTTTGATCCTTAACAATTTAAAGAGGCCTTTTGCAGCAGTTTTGCCCATATGATGTCTAATTTATTGACTGTTGCTTCCAACTGTGTTGATTATGGACCCAAGTAAAATCAAATCCCTAGCAACTACAACCTTTTCTCCACTTATTGTGATGCTGCTTATTGGTTCAGTTGTGAGGACTTTTGTTTTCTTTATGTTGAGGTATAATCCATACTGAATTGCATGGTAGTCTTTGATCTTCAACAATAAGTGCTACAAGTCTTCTTCACTTTCAGGAAGTAAGGCTGTCATCTGCATGTCACAGGTTGTTAATGAGTCTTAAACTAATCCTGATGATGCATTCTTCTTCATATAGTCCAGCTTCCCAGATTATTGCTCAGCATATAGATTGAATAAATGTGGTGAAAGTAAACAACCGTGATGCACTCCCTTCTGGATATTAAACCATTCAGTATCCCCTTATTCTGTTTGAATGACAATTTCTTGGTCTATGTGCAGGTTACTCATGAGCACAAATAGGTGTGTTGGAATTCTCATTCTTTGCAATGGTATCCATAATTTGTCATGATCCACTAAGTCAAATGCTTTTGCATAGCTGATAAAAAAAAAAAAAAAAAAGTAAACATCTTTCTTATATTTGCTTTCAGCCAAGATCTATCTGACATCAGTAATGATAATCCTTGGTCCATATCCTCTTATGAATCCAGATTGAATTTCTAGAAGTTCCCTCTCAAGATACTGTTGCAAACATTTTTGAAATATCTTCAGAAAAACTTTAGTTGCATGTGATAATAATAATATTGTCCAATAATTTCCATGTTCTGTTGGATCCCCTTTCTTTGGGATGGGCACAAATACAGATCTCTTCCAGTCAATTTGCCACCTTGCTGTCTTCCAAATTTCTTGGCATAAATGAATGAGCAACTCCAGCACTGCATCTATTTCTTGAAACATCTCAATGGGTATTCTATCAATTCCCAGAACCTTATTTCTTACCAATTCCCTCAGTGCAGCTTGGATTTCTTCCTTTGAAACCATTGGTTTTTGATCTTATGCTGCAACCTGAAATAGCTGAACATTAACCATTTCTTTTGGATACAATGACTGTGTGTATTACTTTCATCTTCTTTTGATGTTTTCTGCATCAATCAGAATATTGCCAAAAGAGGGTTCCGGCAAGATGGTGGACTAGGCAGAAGGATTGCACAGACCCTCTTCAACAAAGAAAAGGGAAACCAATTAACACAGA
>NW_006922292.1:131389-133045 GCF_000298275.1 Orycteropus afer afer
GAGAACAATCATGGGAGAAGGAAGGGCTGCTTATGCACAGGGAGATAGCTCAGGGTGCAGAAGAGTATGAAGGGATGGACACTGGGAGGAGGTATGTATGGGGAGGATGTGGGAGGGGAGCTGCTGCATTGTAAATTTTGGTCAATGACATGAGACAAAGTATATGTGAACTTCTATATGAAAAGTGAATTTACTCTGTAAATCTTCACCCAAATTCTAATTAAAAAAAAAAAAAGCAAGCAATAAGATGTTCAGAAGGTGAAGGTGTTTCTCAGTATTCAGAGCTTTTCCTATATATTTTTTAAAATACTAATTTTTTAACAAAATTATGAGCCATGTAAATAACAAGAAAGTGTGATACATACACATACAAACACACACACACAAAACAGACAGCATAAAGTGACATTGAGAGGATTAGATGACTTTTGGTTAACAAACACAAGTTTTAAAGCCACTATTATAAGCTATTATATATATGTTCATGATGCTAAAGATCACTGTCTGAAAATAGGAAAAGAAGATACAATGATATATCTTAATAAATATGTAATACCAATAAATACGAATTGTGAAAAATAAAATGGGAATTCTGTATTTGAAAATGCGATGAATGAAATGAAAGATAAACTGGAAAAGCTGAACAGTATTCTGAAGTAGTAGAAAAAAAAAAACAATCAATGAAATTTAAATAGATTAATAGAAATTATGCAATCTGAACAATAAATATAATGAAGAATATTAACAGAGCTTCAAAGTATGAGGCACATCAATAAACACACCTATATAGAGGTAATAGGAGTGAGATAGAAATGAGAAAAAGAAAGGAGCAAAAAAATATTAAAAAAAAAATGGCTGGCAACTTCCCATATTTGATAAAAACAGAAAACAAAATTAATTTACACATCAAAGAAACTCACCAAACACCAACCAAGATAGATACAAAAAGATTCCCCACATAATATCATACCATAGTAAAATTATTGAAAACAAAAGCTAAAGACAGAATGTTGATTTAAAACAACAAAAGAACAATGATTCATCATTCAAAAGGGAACCCCAATAAGAGAGAAAGCTGATGTTTTAACAGAAAAAATGGAGAATTAAGCAGACTGAAAGTAAATTAAAACTGCCAACTAAAAATCATACAGACATATTTTTTTTTTCAAAAAGAGAGTCCAAATAAACAAAATTGAAAGAATAAATACATTGCTAGCATACTAATAGAACATTCATTGAGAGCACCATATAAGACACAGTAAACAAATTTTTTCAGGCTGAAAGCATGCATATCCAGACAATACAATAATTCAAACCCACACAAGGAAACAAAGCATCAGAAAAGGCAGTTATGTAGGTAATTATAAAATATAGTATAATACCATATGTCTTCTCTTAACTGATTTTTAAGAACTAACTGCATAAAACAGTATGGAATGACTATAATGCATGGCCTATGTCTTTGAAATGAGGCAGTTGGAAGCAAAACTGCATTGAAATGTCATTGAAAATGATATCGGAGAGTACTCCAATCTATAATAACAGAGCAAAAAAAAAAAAAAAGTAAATTAGAAAATTGTATGACAAGTTCTACAATATGTGCTAGCTCATTTTTTCTTTCAGCATTATATATATATATATATATATATATATATA
>NW_006922292.1:133239-137042 GCF_000298275.1 Orycteropus afer afer
ATAATTATAAAAATTTATTTTTTTTTATTTTTAAACATTTATTGAAAAACTCTGTGTAATAATGATAACACTGAAAGGGGGAGGGAGGAAAATATTTATTTAGGTACAATATTTCTATATATCACTGGAATTAGTAAAGATATGAACTAGAATCTGAAGTTAAAGTGTATATAGTATACCCTGCAGAAACCATGAAGGAAACATATTTAAGTATATACTGAAGATATCATAAAAGGAATTAAAATATTACTTTATAAACATTAATTTAATACAAAATAAAGCAGTAGATTAGAAACAGAGGAACCAAACAAAAATGAAGCATATAGAACACAGAAAGAAAAATGGAAGACATAAATTAACACTATATCAATAAAACCCACTGCCAGTGAGTCTGTTCTGACTCACAGTGACCCCATTGGTTTTCCAAGGCAGTAAATCTTTATCTATAGATAGCCTCATCTTCCTCCCATGGAGTCAGCATTCTGATTAGAAGTTAAATACCTTATTCACTATGCCACCAGAGATCTTTACTGTATCAATGATAACATCAAATATGAATATATTATAAAACCAAGACAAAAGGCAGAATTTGCCAGGCTGTGTACCAAAAAAAAAGATGATCTAGGACACATGCTTTAGATTCAAAGATATAAAATCATTTGAAAGTACAAAGAAGTGGAGAAAATGGCAACATGCCAACAGCAACAATAAGAGAGCTGCAATGTCTTTATTAATCTAAGACAAAATATACTTCAAAGCAAAAAGTGTTACCAGATAAAAGGACATTTTATTATAGTAAAATTATCTATTCATCAGAAATATATGTTGTGATTAGGTGTCATCAAGTCAGTTTTGACCCATAGCAACATCATATACAACACAATGAAACACTCCCCAGTCCTGGTGGTCCTCACAATCATTGCTATGCTTGAGCCTATTGTTGCAGCCACTGTGACAATCCATATCGTTCATGAAGTTTTGCCATCCTTGCTTCTAGTGAGCATTCTGGTCATCCTTTCTCTAAGACAGATTTGTTCGTTCTTTTTGCAGTCCATGGTACATTCAATACTTTTCACCAGCACCAAAATTCAAATACATTGATTCTTCTGTGGTCTTCCTTATTCATTGTCCAGCTTCAACATGCATGTGGGGCTATTGAAAAGACAATGGCTTTGGAGTTCCAGTAAGATGGAGGAATAAGAAGAAAGACTGCACAGACCCTCTTCAACAAAGAAAAGGGGAACCAATTAACACAGATACAGAAGATAATCCTGGACTCCTCAGCCTTGAAGAGAAGGATATAGAAGTGGGCTAAACTCCAACTAGCAGAAGAATTTGCATGAAAACACCAAAAAAGGAGACATATGGGGCTGCGGTCTGGCAGTGATCCTGACAGCATAGACAGCTTAGTATTGCCGAGTGGTAGTAGGACCTAACAACCTAAAAATCATCCCTGTTAACCAGGGACTGCACAGAGGACTGCTCTGGTGTCTGAGGAATAAAAGGGGAGGCAGAAGAGGATAGTGGGCTGAGCTATGGACTTCTTTCAGTCCATAGGGTGAAGCCATTTTGAATGTTTACAAGCAGCTTGACCATTTTGGATATTTAAAGTGACAGCATTCTCCCAGATTCCAGGGGTTTAAGAACAGGCTCCACTTGCCAGTAACCCCAAGGACATTCCAAATCGGGATGACTGGAAAGGTGCAACATGCCCCTTGTTATTCTTATGCCCCATACCATCTTGGTGAATGGAGGTGCAGCCAGCCCCCACTCCCACTCACCTTCTGGCTCCACATGAACTCCATCCCAGTCTGTGTGCTTGGACAGAGCCTGGGTGCCATACCCTGCCCTCCCCCATTTTTTTCCTTCTTTTTTTCTGTTTTATAGTTTGCTAGTTTTTGTTTGCTTTAAAACTACTACTATTATTATTACTTTTGTCTTTTTTAATATTAGTCTTTTTCTTCCCATCCCAGGTCCTAGTTTTGAGCTTTTTTTCTTTTCCCTATTCCTTGTTGCAATTTTTTTTTCTTTCTTGTAGTTAACCCCATTACTTGTTTTCCTTTCTGCATTTTCTCCACTTTTTTCTTCATTATTCTCCTTCTCTACCTATTTTCTCCTATTACCCAATCCCCAGATATTGCAGTTTCTCTTTTTTTTCCTCTTCTTCTTTTCCTTCTTTTTTTTTTTTTTATTACCATTCTTGTCTGATTACAGGATTATTATTTTTTTTTTTGTCCATGTGCTTTTACTTTTTTGATGGCTATTCAATTGTCCTTTTTGTCTAACAGAGTGGAAGACAGCAGCAGTCTCCATACAACACAACTACATCCACACCTCCGGCAACTTCACTTACTGAGTGAGAGCCAACACTTCCTTCTCCACCAGTGGTCCAACAATTAAAAAAAAAAAAAAAAAAAAAACAAAGAAGAGCCTGAATCACCCTTGGGTGCTCTTCACAAAGAGTTAAAAGAGATCTAAAGATCAACACAATGTCTTAGAGAAAACAGAGCATCACAGTTCACATAAAGAAGCAAGATAAACTGGTAGAAACAAGGGAGAAGGATACAGAACACATCTCTGAGGAAGAAGTAGCATTAGAACTCTCAGAAAAGGAATTTAAAAGAATTATATCTAGGTGTCTTCAAAGGATTGAAAGACAGAGCAAGAAAAACACAGACAAAACATTAGAAGAGTTTTGGAGAAAATACAGGAACAAAATGACAAAATAAATGAAAAATTAGAAATGATTCTAAATCTACAGATAGAAATCCAGAAGAATAATATTAAATTGTCAGAAATAGATAACCCATTGAAAGGGCAAAGGTCTAGTATTGATGAAATGGAAGACAGAATTAATGAGATTGAAGAAAATTACCTGAATATGTCTTTGGAAAGGGATCAATCAGAAAAATGATTGAAACAAAATGAAGAAAGCCTAAGGTTTATGTGGGATACCATCAAAAAGAATAACTTATCTGTCATTGGAATTTCAAAACAAGAAGAGAAAAATAAAACCACTGAGAAAATTGCCCAAGATTTGTTGGAGGAGAATTCCTTGATATGATGAAAGATGAGAATGTATCCATTCAGGAAGCCCAATGAACCCTAATCAGAATAGACCCCAAACGAAAATTACCAAGACATATCATCATCAGGCTCACTAAAACCAAAGACAAAGAAAGAATCCTGAAAACAGCACGGGAAAAACCAAAAGTTATTTAAAAAGGACAACCAGTAAGAAAAAGCTCTGATTTCTCAGCAAAACCATGCAACCAAGAAGGCAATAGGATGGTATATATAAAACCCCGAAAGAGAAAAATTTTCAACCTGTAATTATATACCTGGCAAAATTGTCTCTCAAATTATGATGGTGAAATTAGGAGATTTCCAGATAAGAAGAACTAAGGGAATTTGTTAAAACCAGACCAACATTACAAGAAATATTAAAGGGGGTCCATTGAACAAAGAACCAAAAACAGCAAATAACTACTGACCATTGATACACAAGATGACATAACCCAGAAACCACAGCTACGGACATAATCAAAGTAAGTTGTGTTTACAAGATTGTAAACAGTGAACAACACACATCAATTGGCAAGCGAGGACAACTGCAAACCCAAAACAGGGAACATATTGTGTAGTTACAGAACTTCTAAATGGTGAGAAAGTCAAGAGAGTTGCAAGATAGAATGGATTGTTCTACTCTTGAGGAAATAATAATAAATCACAGGGAAACCTCAAAGAAAAAAAGATAAACCTTCATATCACAATAAAAAAGGGACAAGCACAAATACTCAGCA
>NW_006922292.1:137679-141461 GCF_000298275.1 Orycteropus afer afer
TATGTTAGGCCATAAAGAAAGCCTTAATAAATTTAAAAACATTGAAATACAGCAAAGCATCTTCTCAGACCATAATGCTATCAAATTAGAAATCAATATGAGGAAGGTCAATGAAAAAAGAGTTAACACATGGAAACTGAACAACACCCTCCTTACAAAAGACTGGGCAAGAGAAGGAATTAAAATTGAAATTCAAAAAGTCCTTGAATTAAATGAGAATGAAAACACAACATAAGAAAATCTTTGGGACACAGCAAAAGCAGTGCTCAGAGGCCAATTTATAGCAATAAATGCACACAAGAAAAAAGAAGAAAGAGCCAACATCAACCCTTTAAACCAACATCTCCAACAATTAGACAAAGAACCTACAGTCACCAGAAGAAGGGAAATGAAGATTCAAGCTGAAATCAATGAAACAGAAAATAGAAGGGCAATAGAAAAAAAATCAACAAGATCAGAAGTTGGTTTTTGGAAAAGATTAATAAAATTAACAAACTACCAGCAAATTTAACAAAAGAAAAGAGGGAGAGAAAAAAAATAACATGAATAAGAAATGAAATGGGTGACATCACAACAGAACCAAATGAAAAAAAAAAAAAAAAAAAAAGATAATATCAGGATACTATGAAGAACTGTACTCTTAACAAATTTGAAAATCTGGAAGAAATGGAAAGATTCCTAGAAACACACCACTTATCTAAACTAACACAGACTGATATGGAAAAGTTGAACAGGTCCATCACAAAAGAAGAAATTGAACAGATCATAAAAAATTACCAACTAAAAAAAGTCCTGGCCCAGATGTTTTCACCAGAGAATTCTACCAAACATTCAGAGAAGAACTGACACCATTCCTACTCAAGCTATTCCAAAACAAAAGGATGGAATGCTCCCTAACTCATTTTATGAAGCAAGCATAACCTTGATACCAAAACCAGGCAAAGACATCACTCAAAAGGAATAGTACAGACCAATATCCCTCATTAATATACATGCAAACATCTTCAACAAAATCCTAGCCAATAGACTTCAACAACATATCAAGAAAATCATTCATCATGACCAAGTGGGGTGCATACCAGGTATGCAGGGATGGTTCAACATTAGAAAAACAATCAACGTCATCCACCACGTAAATAAAACCAAGGAGAAGAACCACATGATCATATCAATTGATGCAGAAAAGGCATTTGATAAAATCCAACACCCATTTCTGATCAAAACTCTCAGCAAAATAGGAATAGAAGGGACATTCCTCTACATAATAGAGGGCATCTATGCAAAACCAACAGCCAACATTATTGTCAATGGAGAAAGACTGAAATTATACCCCTTGAGAACAGGAGCCAGCCAAGGATGTCCACTCTCACCACTTCCATTCAACTTTATACTGGCAACCCTTTATTGTTATGTGTCATCGAGTCGGACCCGACTCATAGAAACCCCTCCTTGGGTTTCCGAGGCAGTATCATTATGGAAGTAGATTGCCCCATCTTCATTCTGAGGAGTGACTGATCCTAGCCAGGGCCATAAGGCAAGAAAGGAAAATCAAATGCATCCAAATTAGTAAGGTAGAAGTCAAACTATCCCTATTTGCTGATGATATGATCCTATACCTAGAAAACCCATGAGACTCAGTCAAAAATCTACTGGAACTAATTGAGAGATTTAGCATCATGGCAGGATAAAAGATCAACAACCAAAAATCTGTTGAATTCCTCTATACCAGCAAAATGATTGCTGGAAAAGAAATTAGGAAATCAATACCATTTACAATAGCTACCCCCAAAAATAATAATAATAATAATAAATACTTGCAAGTAAATCTTACCAGAAACATAAAAGACTTGTAGAAAGAAAACTATAAAAAACTACTTCAAGAAACCATAAGAGATCTACATAAATGGAAGAACATCCCATGCTCATGAATAGGAAGATGGAACACTGTGAAAAAGTCAATTCTACCCAAAGTAATCTATATATTCAATGCAATCCCAATCCAGATCTCATAAACATTGTTTAACGATAGGGAAAAAACAATCACTAATTTTATATGAAAAGGAAAAAAAAACCTTGGATAAGGAAAGCATTATTGAAGAAGAACAAAGTAGGAGGTCTCACACTGCCACATCTCAAAACCTACTATACAGCAACAGTAGTCAAAACTGTCTGGTCTTGGTATAATTAAAGACACATGGACCAAAGGCATAGAATTTAGAACCCAGAAATAGATCCATCGACCTAAGGTCAACTGATCTTTGACAAAGGGTCAAAATCCATTAAATGGGGAAGAGCATGTTTGTTTAATAAATGGTACTGACAAATCTGGATACCAATTTGCAGAAAAATAAAACAAGATTTGTACCCCACAGCATACACAAAACCTAGCTCCAGATGGATCAACGACTTAAATGTGAAACCTGAAATTATAGACTTCCTCAAGGAAAAACTGGGGCAAATTTAGGGGCCCTAATATATGGCATAAAAAAGACTACCAATCATAACCCAGAATGCCCAAACAGCAAAAGTGACACTAGATGATAGGGACCTTTTAAAAATTAATTTTTTATATGCTTCCAAAGACTTCTCCAAAAGACTCAAAAGAGAACCTACAGATTCGGAAAAAAAATATTTGGCAATGAACATATCTGCTAAGGGACTTATCTCTAGAATTTATAGAAAACGCCAACACCTCAATAACAAAAAGACAAATATTCTAATTAAAAAAATTGGCAGAAGACATGTATAGACACTTCACCAAGTGGCCAACAAACTTATGAAGAAATGCTCATGATCATTAGCTCTTAGAGAGATGCAAATCAAAACAAAAATGAGATACCATCTTGCTCCAGCACTAGTAGCAAAGTTCAACAAGACAGAAAATAGCAAATGCTGGTGAGGATGTGGAGAGATTAGGACTGTCATACACTGTTTGTGGGACTGTCAAATGGTACAACTACTGTGGAAATCAGTATGGTGATTCCTTGAAATGGTAGAATTAGAAATACCATTTGACCCAGCCTTTCCATTACTAGGTATGCATCCTAAAGAAGTGAGAACCATGACAAGAACAGACATATGCACACCCATGTTCATCACAGCACTATTTACAATAGCCAAAAGATGGAAACAGCATAGGTGTCCATCAACTGAGGAATGGATAATCAAACTATGGTATACACACACAATGGAATATTATGCAACCCTAAAGAATAACCCAGAATCTGCAAAACACTGCATAACGTGGATAAACTTGGAGGACATTATGCTGAGTGAAATAAGTTAATCACAAAGGACAAATATTGTATTAGTCCGCTATAATAAAAGTCAAGGAAACGTTTATCTATGGAAGAACACTTTCTTTGTTGGTTACCAGGGGAGGGAACACTGTTAGATAGATAGAGGTAAGTTTTGATTTGTGTGAAGAGAAAGGCAGTGTACCAAAGGTGAGTGATCAATATAGTGGCATTGAAGAAGAGAAAGATATAGAGAGGTACATGGGAAGTACAGACAACAAAGATGAACCCTTTTGCACATATAGTATGGCATTGTCAGTGAAGGCAAACATGGGTGTATGGGTGGATAGATGGGTGGACAGACTGAACTATTAGATATGTCTATGAAGTGGGGAGTATACCTCAGGTAAATGTTCAACTCATATGCCTATCTTCTGTTTGGCTGGAAACCACGGGTATGGGTTGAATTCCAGACCTGAAGGGCAGCTAGGGGCCATAGTCTCAGTGGTTCCACCAGGCTCTATGGGACCAGCAAACCTGGTCCCC
>NW_006922292.1:143455-154054 GCF_000298275.1 Orycteropus afer afer
GTAGGGTGGAGGGTCGACGAAAGAGGGGGAGTCCTTCAACGAGATGGATTGATACAGTGGCTGCAATGATGAGCTCAAGTATAGCAGGGATTGTGGGGCTGGAGCAGGATTGGGCAGTGTTTCGTTCTGCTGTGCGTGGGGTCGCTATGAGTCAGAAACGACTCGACGGCCCTTAACAACAACAACTACAACAACCTAATATTTCAGACTGTCCACCCATCTATCCACTCATATACCCATGTTTGCCTTCACTGACAATGCAGTACTATATGTGCAAAAGGGTTCATATTTATTGTCTGTACCTGCCATGTACCTCTCAATGTCTTTCTCATCCTCAATGCTGCCATATTGGTCACTCACATTTGGAACATTTCCCTTCTCTTCACCCAAATCAATACTTATCTCTATCTATCTAACATTGCTCTCTCACCCACCATCCCACCCTTGGGTCCTACTTCTTCATAGACTATATAAACCAAAAAAACAAACTCAGTGCTATCAAGTCAATTTTGACTCATAGCTACTGCTCCTTGAGTTTCCAAAGCAGTATCACTACAGAAGTAGATTGCCCCATTTTCCTTCCAAGCATAGACTCTATACTAGGCCATAAATCATTCTTCAATAAATTTAAACTTAGAAAAAGTTAAAGATATGCTTTTTAATGATCATGGAATGAAATTACAAATTACAAACAGTTGGAAATTTGGAAAATGCACATAGATGATGAAATTAAACAACACTTTTAGCTAGATTAATCAAGGGAAAATAAGGGAAGATACAAGTTACTAAAATCAGGAATGGAAAAGTAGATACAACTAGTGGCAATACAGAAATAGAAAGAATTAGTAAAGAATACTATGAACAAAGGTATGCTAACATATTCTATAATTTATAAAAAAATGAACAAATTTCAGAAAGGTAAAAACTTCCAAGACTAAGCCTGGGAGGGGGTAGGTAATTAGATTAGAAGTGTAACAGGTAATACTCACAAACAAAAGCATAGTAATAAATGGCTTTAGTGGTGAAGTCTATTGAATATTTAAAGCAGAATTATTAATTATTTTCAAAATCTTCCAAAAATTAGAAGAGGAAGGAAGACTTCCCAGCTCATTCCATGAGGCCAATATTATGCTGATACCAAACTCAGAAAAATATAATAGAAGAAAAGAAAACAAGAAGTCAATATCTCTTATAAATATGAGTACAAAACTTCTCAACAATGAATTAAGAAACCTATGCCAAAAATATTCTTTGGTTGAAGTCCTTATCAGATGAGACTGTAGGTCTTTTCTTTCACAGAACAGCTGGTGGGCTGCAATTGCCAACCTCTAGATGAGCATCCAAGTGCTTAAACATGGTGCCACCAGGTAGTAGAATCCAACAAAAACATATTACAACTAATTTAAAAATTTAATAATTTTGCAGGGGAAAAACAGTATACAAAAAATGTATTTTTACAGACAAGAAAATGAAAATTGAAATTAAGTAAACAAATCCAATGACAATATCATCAAAAATAATGAAGAGTACCTTTCATAAAATAATTGGAATCATTCTACTATAAAATTATGAACATGTCAAAACAAATGAAGGAAGACATAAAATAATGGGAAAATATTCCATTTACATAGATAGGAAGATATAATATAGTTAGTCCCCAAATTAGTCTACAGATTGAAGGTAATCTTTGTCCAAATCCAGCTTTTTCTGTTTTCTTTTCTTTTTTTTTTTTTAAATAACTACACAATCTTAAAATAAAATTCATATGGAAATTCAAGGGACACAGAATGGTCAAAACAGTTTTGAAAAAGAACAAAGTTGGATAATTCACACTTCCCAATTTTAATACTTATTAAAAAGCAATAGTGAAAAGGACAGTGTGGTATTGACATAAGAGTAGACATGCATATAAATAAAATAGAATTTAAAGTCCAGAAGAAAATGCTTGCAAATTTTGGTGAGTTGATATTGCATATGGGTGTCTAGACAATTCAATGCTTAAAGAAATTTCAGCAATGCTACTGGAAAAACTGTATATTCACATGCAAAATAATGAAGTTGAACTTCTCCTATGCTTCATGTACAAACATTAACTCCAATTAGATCACACATTAAAATTATGAGTTAAAATTATAAAACTTTTAGCAGAAAATACAGAAGTAAAACTCCATTACCTAGGTAAGCAAAGCCTTTTTTCTATATAAAATGCACAAGTAACAAAAGAAAAAAATAGATAAATTGGATTTCATCAAAATTAAAATATTTCATACTTCAACGGACACAATTAAGAAAGTGAAAACTCACTGGAGTTCCAGTAAGATGGTGGAATAGGCAGACAAACTATTCAGACCCTCTTCAAACAAGAAAGAGAACCCAATTGACATAGACACAGAAGATAATTCTGGAAAATTGAGCTTTGAAAGGAAGTATACAGAATCGGACTAAACTCCAACTAGTAGAAGAACTTACATGAAAATATTAAGGAGACAAATGGACCTGTGGACTGTCAGTGATCCTGGTTGTATGGACAGTTAGGATATTTCCAAGTGATGACCTAAGAATTACATTAAAAATTAGCCCTGCTCACCAAAGTCTTCAAGGAGTACTACACAGATGCCTGATGACTTAAAAGGGAAACAGCAAAGAAGGCAACAAAATGAGCTGTGGACTTTTGGCCGTCTGGAGGGCACAGCCACTTTGAATATTTACAAGCGTTTTGAGCATTTTGGATATTTAAAGTGACAGCGTTCTCTCAGATTCCCAGGACCTAAGAATAGGCACTGCTGGCCAAGGATGAGCCTAAGACTGAGGACTAGAAAGGTGCTATATTCCTCTTGTTACTTTTATACTCCACACCTTCTTGGTGGAGGTAGGACCATCCCTCACTCCTACCCACTTTCTAGGCTGTCAAGAATTCCATCATAGTCTGTGTGCTCTGAAATAGCCTGGATGCCCTGCCCTGTCCTCCCCATATATTTTTGTTTGTTTGTTTGTTTTTAATTTCTTTTTGGTTTTAGTTTGTTTGTTTTAGAAGCTATCTTTTTATATATTTATGTATTTTACTTCTTTCTCCTTTTTATTGTCATTCCTTCTTGTTCGCTTCCCAGGTTCTAGTTTTGGACTTTTTCCTCTCTTCCCTTTTCCTGATTCCCATTTTATTTTCTTTCTTGTGGTTCTCTCCATCCCTTGTTTTTCCCATTTTTCCCTTCATTATTCTCTTTTTGTTGTTGTTGTTATGTGCCGTCGAGTTAGACCTGACTCACAGTGACCCCTCCTTGGGTTTCTGAGGCAGTATCAGAACGGAAGTAGAATTTAAAGTCCAGAAGAAAATGCCCAACCTTCCTTCCAAGGAGTCGCTGGTGGGTTTGAACCGCCAGCCTTCTGGTTAGCAGTCAAGTGCCTTAGGCACTATGTTACCAGAGCTCCTTATTCTCTTATTACATCTCTTTTCTCTTATTCTCTCTCCCCAGATACTGTTTTTCTTTTTTTCTCTTTTTATATTAATACTTACTTTGTCTTTTAAAAGTATTTCTTTAAATATTTCCTCTCATGTATTTCCTTTCCTCTTTATTATTTTTCCTTCCTCTTTTTGGTTATTGTTCCTGTGTGCTTAGGTAGTCTGAGGTTTTAATCCTCTTTCTTTTATTTTTTTGGTGTTTTTTTGATTGCTGTTTTCTTTTTATAACTGAGTGAGCGTCAGCAAGAATGTCCATATGACCCAGCCACACCCACATTTTCTGCAGCTCCACTTATTAAGTGGGGGTAAGTACTTGCTTCTACACCAACTGGCCAGTGAAACATGGCCACCAATAAGAGCCTGACTCCCCTTAATGGCTCTTTACAAACAAGTAACAGAGATCTGTGCAGCCACTCTCATACTTAATCACACCCACCTTCATACTCAATCACATCCACCAGGAGATAGGTGGTGAGTGCATAAGTGCTACCAACTAGACCAGCTAGTGACTAGAGGAGCACAGTACCCTGCTTACTTAGATACATCCAAACAAAACAAAGAAAATAAAAATCTTGGGTGAATCACTCCAATGTACAATCATTGATTAAATATAAATACAACAATGCCACAATTTCTTCAAACATCAGACCACCACAATCCTCACAAAGAAACAAGATAAAACAGTAGAAACAAGGGAGCAGGATATAGACCTAGAATACATCCCTTAAGAAGAAACAGCAATTGAACTCCCTAATAATGAATTCAAAAGAATTATATTTAGTTACTCTCAAAGGATTAAGAGATAGATCAAGGAAAATACTGACAAATTAGGGAAAAAACAGACAAAAACATGTAACAATTTTGGGATACAATACAAGAAACATAATGATAACATAAATGAAAAAATATAATTGATACAAAATCTACACATCAAAATCTAGATTAATATTAAATGTTAGGAACAGATATCACATTGAAAGGGCAGAGGAGTAGAATAAAATCAATGGAAGACAGGACTAGAGTGATTGAAAACAAATACCTGAAATACATGTTTGGAAAGGGATCAATCAGAAAAAAGATGAAAACAAAATGAAGAAAGCCTAATATTAATGTGAGATATCATCAAAATAAATAACCTATGTGTAATCACAATTCCAGAACAGGAAGAGACAAATACAACCACAGAGAAAATAGAGGAAGATTTGTTGGAAGAGAACTTCCCTGGTATGATGAAAGATGAGAATATATCCATTCAAAAATTCCAACCAACACCAAGTAAGATAGACCACAAAGGAAAATCACCAAGACATATCATCATCATATTAACCAAAACCAAAGACAATAAAGAATCCTGAAAGTAGCACAAGAAAAAAACAAAAGTTACCTAAAATGAGCAACTGATATGACTAACCCTGATTTCTCAGCAGAAACCATGCAAGTGAGAAGGCAATGGGATGGTACGCATAAAACCCTGAAAGACAAAAAATTTCCAAACAAGAATTATATACCAGCAAAATTGTCCCTCATATATGATGGTGAAATTAGGACATTTTTAAGTAACCACAAATGAAAGAAATTTTTTAAAACTAGAGAAACCACACAAGATATGATCAAGTGAGTCCTTGGGACAGAGAAACAACAGCAGAAAACAACAACAGACCATTAAAAAACATGGTAATATTACCTAGAAACCAATCCAGTTATATAAGTATCCAAAGTAAAATAAGCTTACAAGACTGTAAACAGGGAATCAGAGACATCAATTGGCAAATGAGGGCAACTACAAACTAAAAAACAGTGAAAATATTGTGTAGTTACACTACTTCTAAATGGAGAGGAAGTCAAGAGAATTGTAAGATGGAATGGACTGTTCTAAACTTGGGGAGCAAATTAAAATTCACAGGGTAATCTCAAAGAAAAATGGTAAGCCTTCACATCACAATAAAAAAAGAGGAAAAGACAAATATTTAACAAATACTAGAACACTAACAAGAAAGCAAGTGATAACACAATTAATAAACATAATGAGATCAGTACAGAAAATTATAGGGAACAAAGAAATCAGCAACACCATGAGAAAACACAGAACAAAGTGGCAGTAACAAATTGCAAAAATTACATTGAATATCGATGGATTAAATGCACCACTCAAGGGACAGAGAGTTGCAGACTGGATTAAAAAAAATAGCCCATCAATATGCTAACTACAAGAGACACACATTAGAGACAAAGACAAAAATAGATTAAAAATCAAAGGTTGGAAAAAGATATATCATACAAATGACAACCAAAAAGAGCAGCAGTGGCAATATTAATTTCTGATCAAATTGACTTTAAGACAAAAACCACCATAAGAGACAAAGAAGGGCATTATATTATGATTAAAGGATCAATCAAACATGAAGATATAATCATAATAAATATTTATGGACCAAATGAAAGTCCCCCAAAATACATAAATCAGAGTTTAACAGAATTGAAAAGACAAATAGATGACTCCACAGTCATAGTAGGAGACTTTAATACATCACTTTCAATCAGAGACAGAACACCTGGAAAGATACTCATCAAAGAAACAGAAGAACTGAAAAATACAATCTACCAACTTGACCTCATAGACATGTACAGAGCACTTCTCCCAACAACAGCACATTGCACATTCTTATCCAGTGCACATGGAACACTCTCCATGATAGACCATATATTAGGCCATAAAGCAAGCCTTAATAAATTGTAAAATATTGAAATATTGAAATACTGCAAAGCATCTTCTCAGATCACAATGTTATCAAATTAGATATCAACAATAGGAAGATGAACAGTAAAAGAGCCAACACATGGAAACTGAATAAAATCATCTTTAAAAATGACTGGGTAATAAAAGAAATTGAAAAAAAAAATAAAAATATCCTTGAATCAAATGAGAATGAATACACAGCATACCAAAATCTTAGGGACACAGCCAAAGCAGTGAGCAGAGGCAAATCTGTAACAATAAATGCACACATTAAAAAAAAAAAAAAAGGAGGCAAAATTAATACCTTAACCCAACCTTCCAGCAATTGAAAAAAAAAAAAAAAAAAAAGCAAAAGAAGCCTACAGTCACCAGAAGAAAACAAATAATAAAGATTCATGGAGAAATCAGTGAACCAGAAAATAGAATACAATACAAAAATCAGTAGGACTAGAAATTGGTTTTTTTTGAAAAGATTAATAACATTGAAAACACACTGGCATATTTAAGGAAGGAAAAGAGTGATAGAATACAAGTAACACAAATAAGAAATGAATTGGGCCACTCAGAACAGAACTGAGATAAAAAGGATAGTATCATGATACTGTGAAGAACTGTACTCCAATAAATTTGAAAATTTGGAAGAAATGGACAGATTTCTAAAAACATACTACTTACCTAAATTAACAGACTGAGGTGGAAATGTTGAATAGACCCACAACAAAACAAGAAATTGAACAGGTTATGAAAAAAATCGCCATCACCCCCACCCCCTCAAAAAAAAAGCCGTGGACCTGATGGTTTCACCCAAGAATTCTACCAAACGTTCAGAGAATAATTGACATCAATCCAATTCAAACTATTCCAGAACATATAAAAGAGGAGAATCCTCCCAAATTCATCTTATGAAACAAACATAACCTTGATACCAATACCAAGCAAAGACATCACTAAAAAGGAAAACTACAGATCAATTACCTACAGGAATGTAGATGCAAAAATCTTCAACAAAATTCTAGTCAATAGACTCCAACAACATATCAAGAAAATACTTCATTATGACCAAGTAGGGTTTATATCAGGTATGCAAGGATGGTTCAACATTAAAAAAACTATCAACACCATTCATCACATAAATAAAACAAAGGATGTGAACCACATGAACATACCAATTGATGCAGAACAGACATTTGAAAAAATCCAACACCATTCCTGATAAAAACTCTAAGCAAAACAGGAATAGAAGGGACAATTCTCAACATAATAAAGGGCATATATGCAAAACCAACAGCCAATATTATTCTCAATAGAGACAGACTGAAAGCTTTCCCCTTGCAAACAGGAACAACACAAAGATGCCCTCTATCACCACTTCTATTCTACATTGTATTGGAAGTCCTAGCCAAACCAATAAGACAGCAAAGGGAAATCAAAGGCAACCAAATTAGTAAGGAAGAAATCAAACTACCCCTATTTGCTGATGATATGATCCTATACATAGAAAACCCAAGAGACTCAGCAAAGAAACTACTGAAACTAAATGAGAGATTTAGCATAGTGACAGGATACAAGATCAACATCCAAAAATCAGTTGGATTCTTCTGCACCAGCAAAGAGATCACTGAAAAAGAAATAAGGAAATCAATACTATTTACAATAGCTACCAAAACAAGCAAACAAACAAAAATACTTGGGAATAAATCTTACTGGAGACACAAAAGACCTGTACAAAGAAAACTAAAAAAGACTACTTCAAGATACCAGAAGAGATCTACATAAATAGAAGAGCATACTATACTCATTGATAGGAATAGTGAGCATTGTGAAAATGCCTATACTACATGAAGCAAACTATACAATCAAAGCAATACCAATCCAGATCCCATCAACATTCTTTAAGGATATGGAAAAAATATCACTAATTTTTTTGGAAAGGAAAGACACCTCAGATAAGCAGAGCATGATTGAAGAAGAACAATGTAGGAGATCTCACAATCGCAGATCCCAAAACCAACTATACAGTCACAGTAATCACAACAGTCTGGTATTGGTACAATGACAGACACATAGAGCAATGGAACAGCATTTAGAACACAGAAGTAGACACCTCTATCTGTGGTCACCTGGTCTTTGACAAAAGGCCAAAATCCATTAAATGAGGAAGTGATTGTCTGTTTAATGAATGGTGCAGCAAAACTGGATATCCATTTGCAGAAAAAGGAAACAAGATCTGTACCTCACACCATACACAAAAACTAACTCCAGATGAATCAAAGACTTAAACATGAAACCTAAAACAATAAAACTCCTCAAAGGGAAAATAGGGACAATTTAGAGGCCGTAATATATGACATAAATAGACTATCAAGCATAACCCAAAGTGTGCAAACAGCAGAAGATAAACTAAGTGAATGAGACCTTCTAAAAATTAAGATTTTATGGGCTACAAAAGACCACTCCAAAAGAGTCAAAAGAGAACTTACAGATTGGGAAAAAATATTCAGCAATGACATACATGACAAGGAACTTATCTTTAGAATTCATAAAAAATCTCCAAAATCTCAACACTAAAAAGACCAACAATCCAATTAAAAAATTGGCAGAAAACATGAGTGGGCACTTCACCAAAGTGAATAATCAGGTGGCCAACATGAAGAAATGTTCATGACCATTAGCCATTTTGTTGTTGTTGTTATGTGCCATCGAGTCGAACCTGACCCATAGCAAACCCTCCTTGGGTTTCCGAGGCAGTATCACTACGGAGGTAGATTGCTCCATCTTCCTTCTGAGGAGTGGCTGGTGGGTTTGAACCGCCAGCCTTCTGATTAGCAGTCAAGTGCCTTAGCCACTATGCTACCACAGCTCCTCATTAGCCATTAGAGAGATGAAAATCAAAACAACAATGAGGTACTGTCTTGCCCTCACACTAATAGCAAAGTTCAACAAGACAGAAAATAAGAAATGCTGTTGAGGATGTGGAGAGATTGAGAATCATACACTCATACACTGCTGGTGACACTGTCAAATGATGCAATCACTGTGGAAAGCAGTATGGCAATTTCTGAAAATGTTACAATTAGAAATACCATTTGATCACGTAATCCCATTACTAGTTATAGATCTTAAAGAAGTGAGAACCAGGACAAGAATAGATACATGCACACTCATGTTCATCACAGCATTATTTACAATAGTGAAAAGATGGAAACAACTTAGGTGTTCATCATCAGAAGAACAGATAACTAAACTATGGTAAGTACACACAATGGAATACTTTGCAACCATAAATAATAATGTAGAATCTGCAAAACACCACATAACTTGGAGAACATTATGCTGAGTGAAATGTCAATTACAGAAGGATATATATTCTATTAGTTCGGGATTGTAAAAGCCAAGGAAAGTTTCTATATGGAAGTTTCTATATTGGCTAGAATTTTCTTTGTTGGTTACCAGTGATAGGAGGGGAGTGGAGGGAACACTGCTAGATAGGCAGAGACAAGTCTTGATTTGGGTGAAGGCAAGGGCAATACACTAAATATGAGTGATCAATACAGTGGCATTGAGGAAGAGGAAGACATAGCAAGGTACTTGGGAGATACAGGCAACAAAGATGAACCCTTCTGCATATACAGTACTGAGTTGCCAATGATGACAAACATTGATCTGTGGGCAGATAGATGGGTGGGCAGGCATTATGATCAGGATGGTCTAGGCAGCAGGTAGTGTACCCATGACTCCAGGGTTGGATGACGACTTTTCTACAAGCGTATTTGTATGTGCTGTAAGAATGTCCAGGTATATGGTAGAGCTGACAAGGGACAAGTTTGTGGTGACCACAAACAGGTACCCTGAGCAAGCAAGTAGTTGGATCTTTTGGCTCGGGACCATGGTCACAGGGAATATCAAACTTAATTGACATAAAATACTACACAGAAACATTGTTCCACATCCTAGTTTGGTGAGTAGTGCCTGTTTTCTTAAAAGCTTGCAAGCAGCCATCTAGATGCAGCAATGGAATTCTCCTCATCCAGAGCAAAGAAGAATGAAGAAAATGAAAGATGCATGGAAACAATTAGTCCAAGTGACTGGTAGATCCTCAGACTATATGACCACAAGATCTGAAGATATAAATGGTGGCTGGCTACGACTGTAAACCTCATGGAGGGATATCCTTGTAGGAGATCCTGGAGAGAGTGACAGAACAGTGTGGAACAAAATTCAAAATTATAAAAAAGGACAAGAGTTGGTAGTCTGATATAGCCTGGTGAGACCCCTGAGACTATAGCCCTAGCTGCCTTCAGGTCTGGAATTGAGCTCCTCCTGTGACTTCCAGCCAAAGAGTAAAAAGGCCAGCATAGGCCCAGACGGTTTCACTGGAGAATTCTACAAAACATTCAGAGAAGAG